>NW_011494661.1:2684305-2697614 GCF_000754665.1 Bison bison bison | reverse complement strand
GGCAGAGCGGGGTCGCGCGCGGGGGGCGGAGGGGCGCGGCTGCGGCTCAGGGGCCGGGTCCCAGAGTGGCGATTAGCAGAGCGCCCCCGCCTCCCTCCGCCCCGTGCCAGAAGCTTCGCTGCCCCGGAGTTTGTGGAACCCGCTGGGGTTTAGAATCTTCGCCGGAGAAAATGCCTCTTCATTAAGACTCCTTCATCCCTTTGGAGAAGAGGAAGCCCAACTCCCATTGTCCGGCGCAGCTAGAGACTGACCTTTGGGGTTCACCCCTGGAAATGTTTTTCATTTGATTGTTGTCCTCTCTGCGTATGCTAAGTTGGTACACTCAGAAAGAGGTGGGGGAGGCGGGCTGGGTAACTTGGGTTCCCATTTCTTTTCATTTTTCAAATCTCCAAAGCAGTTCCAGACCACATTTCCTTCGGGGCGGTTGACTGCAAATAATCTCCGGCCGTGACTGTGAACAGTTAGACCCTTGCCCCTGCCCCGGACTCCAATCGAACTCTCCTGCTGTGCACAGCTGCCGGGAGTAACTTTAAGCTCAGCCATGGTCCTCCCGGGCGCAGGGAACTCCCCAAGTGTCTCCTTGCAGAGTTGAAAGGGAAGTATTTTTTTTTTTAATTGCTCTATTGCAGGATATACCCCCCCCCCAAAAAAGTAACACATGCCTTGAACTGGAATGTCACACTGTATGTGCCTTCTATGTTTCTACTTATATAAGACTCCATTTGTAGCCTTTCAGGAGTCCAGTCTAAGGTACAGAAAGTCAAGTTCTGGAATTATCCTTGTATTCTTAGTAATCATTTGATGTAGGTTATCTGTACAGTGTGTTCTCCCATGTCTTGTTCTTGTCTCAAAAAATAGTATTTCAGCTTTAAATTTTTCAAGAAAGCTTGCCACACACAAAATTGGGTTCTGAATGTATTTTGGTTGTCACTGCTGGTTCTTACTAATATCCACAGCCTCTGAACACTAAGTTAAATACACAGAGTTAATATAATGAAATACACTGTTGCTTCTGAAATTGATTACAGTCATGTAATACGTTTCAAATCTCTGTGTTTATTATATGTGTTTGTTCAGGAACACATATAAATAGTAAGAAAGTGACCCTTGATCTTGTTTTTTCCCTGAATAAAAATAGGAATGCTGCAATTTTTATAAGAATTGTGATGGAGATTGATGATTGCTTAGGTGAGTTTCCACTTAAGAAGAAAACTTTGGCTTGCGTAGCAAGAAGTGTGTATATAAACTAGAAATGCACTGAAAGTTCACAAAGTGTTTCACGTGGACTGGAGTAAGCGGAGAAGGTTTCCTAGAGATGTGTAGTTAATCCAGAATGACTGGCTGGAAAAAAAAAAATGATGTCAAAGAGGGTGGAGACAAGAATGAAAGAAGCAGATGTTATGTGCTATAAAAACAACATGAATTAAATTTGAGCAGATTGAGTGGGGTGTGATCACAGGGAATGTTGATTGCCTAGTGGAGGAGCTTATACCTGAAATACTAAGCAAGAGTTAACTACAAAAGAAACTTCTGAGAACATCTGTTTAGAAACAAGGTTTGCTCAGGGGCCTGTATGGTGTTCTATGTGATCTCAATTATCAGATCTAGACTAGACTGCCAGAATAACCCAAGAGTAGCAAAATTTACTCTTAACTCTCCTCTTATGTGGCCCCAAAGTCACATCACTAGTCACTTTTTTTAGTTAGATTACTAGGACTGTTGAAATCAAAATTATCCTGTTAAAAAGGATAGGGGATCTTGTGGTCTCTGCTAGTTTTATTCTCACAATTAAAAGTATTGTCATTTACCCAAGAAGTACAAAAACCACCTTGAGAGAGTAGTCAAGTTGATGTTGAGGTTTGTATGGGCAACAGGATGGAAACCCATTCTGTGTTACTGAGAGCAATGCAGAACTGATTTAGAGGACAAGCCACCGTGGATCTGATAGTCCCGGGGAGGGCAATGGAGTGAGAGGCTTCAGAGGTTCAGTCCTTGGAAAATAGGTCTTTGCAGTCATTGCAATAGCCCAAGTGTGGAAGAGAAGCCATCAGAAGGGCGAGAACATCAAACACATTGTAACTCACATTTCACAACTTTATAGCAGTCACAGCCATTTCTGAGATGTGTTACCTGAACACTGTACATTAGCCATTGTGGGTTAAAGTTAGAAAGCCTTAAAATCAGGAGCCTCTGTGCACAGACTCAATCTATCATCTATTTATCTATCTACCAATCTACTTATTTATTCACATATAAATATATATTCTCTTTCTATATGAATATACTTACATATTTTATATTTATTTTCTTTATTTAATATATAATCCAGGTATATTTTGTGTATGTACGTGTGCTGTTAAAGTTTAGTTGTAGTATGCTGTTTCATGTCAATCGCATTTAAGTCCTGGAAGTTTATATTTATTTACATACAGAGTTCAGTACATTCCTGGAAGAATACTTTTTCTCAAAAAAAAAAAAAAAAAAAAACAGGATACAATTAATATGATAGTTGGGTAACTTAATGAACCTCTTGCTTCTTGGAGGATCTCACCTGGGATTTTATGGTGAACTGTAGCCAGAGGCTTTTCACCATAAACTCTTTGTTTAATTTCTCAGTGTTCAGATGAAGATTTGGATCTTCTAGTGGGTCTTCATTTTAGTCCTCGGCCAGAGCTGTGGTGTGTGCTTAGTCTCTCAGTCATGTCCAACTATTTGCCACCCCATGAACTGTAGCCCACCAGGCTCCTTTGTCCATAGGAATTTTCCAGGCAAGAATACTGGAGTGGGTTGCCATGCCCTCCTCCACAGGATCTTCCCAACCCAGGGATCAAACTCAGGACTCCCACACTGCAGGCAGATTCTTTACCATCTTAGCCACCAGGGAAGCCCCAGAGCTGTGGTTTCCTCAAATATAACCAAAATTTCAGGCAGGCATCCAGAGTTTTCTCGGGCAGAAGAACGCTGTGTCCATTTCCATCCATTGCATAGCCACAGCTATACCCAGAAAGAGAGTAACACCTGGGTTGTTGCGCGTATGAATTGCCAAAGGGTAACTCTGGTGGGACTGGAACTCTGGCTTCTTTCTTTTTAAGGTCCTTGCAGATAATCAATGAACAAGTTACATCAAGAAATAGAAGAGAGTTTTATTTGAGCTACAATGAGGACTAGAGCCCGGAAGACACAAGTTCAAGAAGCACTTGAATTGTATTCCACCAGATTACAAAATGGGGGAGGCATTTATCGCTAAGACCTGCAATAGTATAAAAGTTACTGGTCAAGAATTGGGATTGAGGCTGGCAAGAAGTCAAGGTGCTTGTTAAGCAAGGATTGACTGGGGACTGAGATGATTGCATACTTACAGGGGAGACATGAAACCACAGGCTTGCATCTGGCAACTGCTAGCTGCTAGCAGATAGTTTTGAACATGGTTGGTAGTGTCCTGAGTTTGACAGAGTCCAGAATGTTCAAGTTCTCAGTGATGCAGGAACGTGTCTAAAACCATATCCACGATAGCCACATGGCTCTGTTTTGAATACCTGAACCACAATTACTCCATTTTGATTTTTAAATGCATTCTTTAATGCAATTAAAATTCTTAAGATTCTTTAATGGCTAAAGCAGATGCACAATCCATAAGAGAGACTTTTCTACATAGCATAAAGTTCAAGCCAAATCATATGTGAGCCAGAATGACTTCCCCATACTTGAATATGTGAAAATTTCTCCCATTAGCTGGTACTAATAATAATTACTTTGTTGAGCTATGCCAACAAAATAAGCTAGAGAATAAATATCTACATCTACATCTATATCTATACCACCATCTGTCTATCTCTATTTCTATTGGTTCTTTAAAATCCATCCTTGACAGTCACTCATTCATTCAACACATTTCTATTGTGCACCCACTATGTATCATGCATTGCTTTAGGTGCTAACCATTCAAGTGTGAATTACTCCAGCTCTACCATAAAGGCACTCAGACAGAAGAGGAAGACAAAGTTACTACAAACTATCATTGCAGAAGATTTCCAGATAAAATACAGAATGCCAAATTAAATTTAAGATTAACTGAATAATTTTTTAGTACAGGATGATTTAGTACATTATAATGCACTACATTTAATGGATAAATGTAAAGAGTAATTTCAAATACAGTAAATAAATTTTTAGTACAAAATAATTTTTAATGTACCCCCATGCAATATTTGGACATATTTCTATTTTTAAAAGTTTATTGTTTATTTGAAACTCAAATTTAACCAGATGGCCTATATTTTTATTTGCTAAATCTTACCATCTCACATTTATATATCTGGGAATTGTCTGATGTCAGGGTTAGTCATTTGTGGTTGTGAAATGTGCATTGTTTCCCATAAGCATCCTTACTTGGCAAATTATTTCCAAAGTGTTCCTAACATAAAGATAGAGGCAGATGGTAGAAGGGGGGTGTTTTATCTGCATAATCTGTTTGACTCGTAAATTCAGTGGAAGTGCTAAGAAACTGAAGAATACTGTAGAGTCAGTGAATAAAATATGGAATTAAAGGGGAAGTAAAGTATCTATGCTTTTTATACTATGACAGTAATACATTGTTCCCATATAGCTCATATGGGTGTGCACTCAGTCACTCAGTCGAATCCAACTCTTTTGTGATTCCTATGGACCGTAGCCCACCAAGCTCCTCTGTCCATGGAATTTTTCAGGCAAGAATACTGGAGTGGGTTGCCATTTCCTACTCCAGGGGAGCTTCCTGACCCAGGTATCAAACCTGAGTCTTGTATCTCCTGCATTGGCAGGTGAATTCTTTACCACTGTGCCACATGGGAAGTCCCATAGCTCACGTACATTGTTACTTATTTTTATCTATTGTCACAGACAAATATATTTCAGCAGAAGTCATCAGGTTGGATCGATTAAATGTTTACCCTCTGAAAAAATAATTTTTTGTAAGGAAGACACTTCTTAGTAGATTAAGATAATTGTTAGTTGTACTAAGACAAATGTATCCCATAGAATGGGAGAGCAATTCCTCTTCTACCTTTGCTGGTTATAAGCTAATGACTGATATTTCAACATCTACATGTCCCACTTGGTTATCTCTACTCACCACCATCAGATTATAAAACATAGTAAAGTAATTATATTTTTCTTTTCCCCTGACAACCGTGATCTGAACAGTTCAAGTAAGTTCCCAAGGATGTATTCTCAAAACTCTATGGCATTAAAGAGAAAATCTAGGTTTATTGCTACTTTCATTTCCTTGCCATTCAAACGTGAAAATGCACTTTTCCTTGTTCTGTCAGAGACAAGCATGTAAAGCCTTCTTACAAGCTTAATTTAAAATCAATATTTGCCTGTTCTCTAAGCCTTTGAAAAATGTCTACGCTAGTATTAGACTAGAAAGCAAGTATGTAAAACAAATTCTGAAGACCAGAGAATCAGCATTCGACTGGGTCATTGGGATGAGCTATTCTGTTTATTGCCTATCTTTCATCAAAAATAACATAAAGCCACTCTAGATGATTCATTATACTTTTGACAATGTTAAAAATAATTATGTACATTTTTTCTTTTTAGCCAAAATATTATCTCTCTATAACTGCCATCCATCTGATTTTAGGACCAGAACAAATCTCTTCCCTTTACTTCTAGAAAGAACTGCTTTCCTCCAATCTCAGATAATGAGGTTTCCCTTTCCTGGCTAAATGCTCATTCTTCCAAGCTTGGTCTGAACCCTCTGACTTTTCTGGAGCCAATGGTTCATCATTTCTTTGAACCTCTCCTTCCTAATATATTCTTCTGACTAAGCTATTAAAATATTTTTCCATTAAAAATCTCTTCTTGACCACATGGCTCATTATAATTATAGCATTGGGTGTGTCTTCCTTCATAATTTTCTTGTTAAGAATAGACTATAGTCATTTTCTCTACTTCCTTACCTCCATTTGTCTCAAACCACTAACACTAGGTTTCTGCCTTCCTTATTCCATTTATAGAGTTCTTCAAAGAGGATAATATCATATCCTAATGATCTTGCAAGTACATAGCACCTGAAACTAAAAACTCACCATTCTTCCTAAATGAGCACTTTCTAGAGTCCTCAAAGCCTCAGTAGTTTCCTTGACCCCTCTTCCTCAACACCCCCATCTAATCAGTCACCAAGTCCTACAAATTACTCTTAAATTCCATCCTGTCTGTATCATTATTTCTGTACGTAATCAATGGGCCTGACACATATTCTGTACTTAATGTTTGAGAACATGAGCTAATTTATTGAAAAAGAGTCACTATCACAACAGTACTACTGGCTCCTTCTCCTGCCTGCTTCTAATAAGGTTTCAGGGAGCTCTGTGATGTTTCCCTATCAGTTCCTAGATACTAATTTAGATCCCCAGACTCAGGAGGTAGCCCCTCTCCCTTGTCTTACCTGTTGGCTTTTCGGTAACAGACTTAGATAGCTCATGACATATTTGCCTTGACTTAGAACTTACCTAGTGGTTTCTGTTTGTCAGCTGACGGCATCACTGGCAGGCCTAGAACATCTCCAGTGTATTCCCAGCCTACTATGACCTTCTGTCCTCTTCCTGTGTAATTAACTACTCCTCTGCTGATTGCATAGAAGCAGAGAACAGGCTGGATCTGAAAACTTCAATCTTTCCCTATTGTTTCCAACAGAAGTATTCGGCCTTCAGTTAATTTAAAAGTTTTTTCTACTGATACATATATATACACACACACACACACACATATGTATATGAAATAAAATATTTCCTTCCATATCAGTAAAGCAAGGATGTCACAGGCATAGAAATTCCAGCCCTCTAATGTAAGGCCCTGAGCCCTAAAGGCACTCAGGAAGGAGAAGAATACCTGCGATCAGGCAGCCATCAGACTGCAGCTACTGCCTATGGTGAGACCCAAGGAAGCTCAGGATGTGAAAAAACACAAGATACTGGGCTGAATAGGGTAGCTGAGATGTATATGAAAGGAGTGATTTCAGTGAGCCCAGATTCTTGCATCTTCCCATACATAGAAAAGCACTAAATTGCTTAACTTGGGATAGCTGGTTTTCTTTAATTAACAATAATCTTTTGATGTTCAGACTACCTGCCCTTGGATACAAAACTTGTGTATAACCTGCGTCCTCCTCTGGCCTCCTCAGAGCAGTCCTCTCAGGGTTACTTGAGATGCTATCTCCCAGGCTGGAAGTACTGAAAATTCCCACTGCATAAAACATAACTCTTAACTTTTCTGTTCAGTTCAGTTGCTCAGTCGTATCCAACTCTTCATGACCCCATGGACTGCAGGATGCCAGGCTTCCCTATCCATCACCAACTCCTGGAGTTTACCCAAACTCATGTCCATTGAGTCGGTGATGGCGTCTAACCATCTCATCCTCTATCATCCATTTCTCCTCCTGCCCTCAATCTTTCCCAGCATCAGGGTCTTTTCAAATGAGTCAGCTCTTCGCATCAGGTGGCCAAAGTATTGGAGTTTCAACTTCAACATCAGTCCTTCCAATGAACACTCAGGACTGGTCTCCTTTAGGATGGATCTCCTTGCAGTCCAAGGGACTTTCAAGAGTCTTCTCCAACACCACAGTTCAAAAGCATCAATTCTTCAGTGCTCAGCTTTCTTTATGGTCCAACTCTCACATCCATACAAAACTACTGGAAAAACCATAGCCTTGACTAGATGGACCTTTGTTGGCAAAATAATGTCTTTGCTTTTTAATATGCGACCTAGGTTCGTTATAACTTTCCTTCCAAGGAGTAAGCATCTTTTAATTTCATGGCTGTGATCACCATGTGCAGTGATTTTGGAGCCCAAGAAAATAAAGTCAGCCACTGTTTCCACTGTTTCCCCATCTATTTCCCATGAAGTGATGGGACCAAAGGCCATGGTCTTCGTTTTCTGAATGTTGAGCTTTAAGCCAAATGTTTCACTCTCCTCTTTCACTTTCATCAAGAGGTTTTTTTAGTTCTTCTTCACTTTCTGCCATAAGGGTGGTGTTATCTGCATATCTGAGGTTATTGATATTTCTCCCGGCAACCTTGATCCCAGCTTGTGCTTCATCCAGCCCAGCGTTTCTCATGATGTACTCTGCATATAAGTTAAATAAACAGGGTGACAAGATACAGCCTTGACATACTCCTTTTCCTATTTGGAACCAGTCTGTTGTTCCATAACTATTGCTTCTTGACTTGCATACAGATTTCTCAAGAGGCAGGTCAGGTGGTCTGGTATTCTCAATTCTTTCAGAATTTTCCACAGTTTATTGTGATCCACACAGTCAAAGGCTTTGGCATAGTCAATAAACCAGGAGTCGATGGTTTTCTGGAACTCTCTTGTTTTTCTTAACTTTTAGGTTATGAATATTTTAAAGTCTCTCTCTCTCTCTCTCTATATATATATATATATATATATATGTATATATTTATATATTTATTCATTTATTTATTTTGGCTGCACCACTCAGCATGCAGGATCTTAGCTCCCCAACCAGGGATCAAACCCATGCCCTCTGCAGTGGAAGTGTTGCAGTCTTAACCACTGGATCGCCAGGGACATCCCAAGTTAATTTAAAATTTTGAGAGCTAAGAAATATCTGTATTTCCAGGCATTTACAAAACCCTGACATTTGCCATTAGCCATTCTCCCTAAATGTCTACTTTTACTTACATTATTCCTAGACATTCTCTCCTGTTCCCTAAAATAGGAATAAAAGCTGAGGAAGCCCATGCCCTTGGAAGATTCTCTGATTACTTTCATAAGAAAGAATGACTCAAACAGGTAATACAGTTGAGAAGCTGGTATAAAGCAAAGTTCTAGAAAGCTAGTGATCAATGCTTTACTGTATTTCCTCTTGTAAAAGTGATTGTAGCCACAGGGACATGGCAACTATTAGGTGCCAAACATTGTTCTAAAGATGTTGTATATAATTGTCTAATCTTCCAGCAAAACTGTGATGTGGGTAACTTTACCATATTCCCAATGTCATGAGAAAACTGAGGCAAAATAATTTGTCTAGTCACACAGATGATAAATGACAGACCTGGGATGTGAATTCATATATTTAATCATTAATCTACACTGCCTCTCTCTGAAGACACTTAAGAGATTCTACACCAACTATTCCCTACCAAACTCAGATCAGGTGCCTTACATGGTTGAAAGATGTTTCTATTTTGCTTTCTTGATACATAGTACACTTCACAAGTTTGTCCCCTGTCAAATGTCAGTAACATGAACTGTAACATGTGTGATGTGGGAAATAAATATCTACCCAAATTAGATTATTATTAGCCTGAGAAGAATACTGGTTTGTGTTTCTCTTCTCTTCAGTTACCTAGTGTGTGTGTATGTGTGTGTGTGTGTATGTGTGTGTGTGTGTGTATGAAACAAATCTATGAAAAGATTTGGAAAATCAATGTAATTGACCAGAAGGTGACATCAAGACTAGAAGAAAGAGGGACACCTTTAGGACTTTTGTTTTCTTCCCTGAAGCCCCTAGCACCTGGTGAATTTCCAAAATCTTATCAAGAAAACAGCATATAATAATATTTATCCTTTACTGCTATCAACTCTATGCCAAATATTTTTGCATCTGTGATCTTTAATTATTCCAAAACTTAAAATTGGATATATCGTTTCTCCATTTCTTAGATATTTTCCAAGGCTGAAAGAGCTTAGAATAAATCAGAGTCAAAGAACTTGTGATGATAGAATTGGAATTAAAAACCAAGTTTCAAGGGATTCCAATGTGTATGCCTTTCCCATAAACAAACCTTGAATTTAGTCAGCCAGTGGAAGGCATCTTTCTGAAACAGCATTAGCTCAGTACGTACCAAATCCCCTAGTGAGCACCATAGTTCAAACTGAATCGACAAGATTCCTGCTTGCTTTATATTCCAATGAAACTAGTTCTTCATAGCATTTATGCCTATCTGTCTTTGTATGTATAAATTTGGCAAATTAAAATCTGGAGCCCAATCAAGCATATTTAGTGAAGAAATGTCTAAGGATATGGGTAAATTGATAAAATAATAAAAGCCTACATGGGGAAAATACATAATGAAAAGTGAAGTTGACAAATAAAATTAAAATATTTGGGACTTGACTGGATAAAAAAAGTTAATTTTTCAATCACTAGAAGCCAGTTTAGCTGCACTGAATACGGTTGTGGGGGGAATCTAGGCTGCTTTGAGCTTTTGGCATTTCCTTCTCAACATGCATTTTGACAATTTCACGGTAAGAAAGTATTGGTGGGTGTTTCATGTCAGCTGAGATATTTCCACACAGCTATGACATCTATCACCTCCCTTCCAGCCCATTAGTTTTCCAAAGTGCCTAGAAGGAAAGGAGAAATGAATATAGGTAAATAATAGATATGTCTTCTACGCAGAGTGAAAACAAGAGAGAGAGAAACAGAGGGAGGAAAGTACAAAATAAAAGGATATATAGAAACTCAGAATCACTGTTTCATGACTGCATAATAGTCTGATAATGGTTTTGCTATTTTTTCTTTGATTCTGAATATTAAAAAATTATCTTAAAGACTTTCAGAGAAAAAGGTCTATGGAAATCTCATTGTCAGAGTTAGAACAGCTCACAGAATGTCTATCCATTGCTGTTCAGTTGCTAAGCCATGTCTACTTCTTTTAAACCCCATAGATTTGCAGCACACCAGGTTCCTCTGTCCTCCACTATCTCTGGAGTTTGTTCAGATTCATGTCTGTTGAGTCAGTGATGCTATCTAACCATCTCATCCTCTGCTATCCTCTTCTCCTTTTGCCTTCAATCTTCCCTAGCATTAGGATCTTTTCCAATGAGTCGGCTCTTTGCATCAGGTGGCCAAAATATTGAAGCTTCAGAAACAGTTAACCCATACCCTCCATCAATCTTTGGCATGTTGCTTCATCCTACGAAGGCTTCTGTAGGAGGCTGAAGAGGATGGATGGTTAGGAATGAAGGGGCTGACTATGACAGCAAGACAAATAGCTTTGTATTACAAAAGCAAATCACTTCTCTGAATCTTTCCTACTTATTTCACTTTGAAAATAAAAACGTTGATTACATTTATAAACTTTAAGATCAAGAAAGGTTGAATTCATTTATAATAACACTAGTCATTCTATCACTGCTTAGAAAATGAAAAATGATTTTACCACTTTTACTTGAGCTGTATTTCCTTCAGTTTACAGTAAGAAAATGGTTTGGAAAAAAAAAAAAAAAACTACTGCTGGAAATAAGTAAAGAGCCTGAGGAAAGAACATGGTCCTTCAGCTCAAATGATGGACATCGTGCCTCTCTCTGTCATCTCTTCAGAGCTCGTGTAATTAGTTCAGTTCAGTTCAGTCATTCAGTCATGTCCAGCTCCTTGCAACCCCATGAACCACAGCATGCGAGACCTCCCTGTCCATCACCAACTCCCAGAGTTTACCCAAACTCATGTCCATTGAATCGATGATGCCATCCAACCATCTCATCCTCTGTCATCCCTTTCTCCTCCTGCCCTCAATCTTTCCCAGCATCAGGGACTTTTCAAATGAGTCAGCTCTTCACATCAGGTGGCCAAGGTACTGGAGTTTCAGCTTTAGCATCATTCCTTCCAAAGAACACCCAGGACTGATCTCATTTTGAATGGACTGGTTGGATCTCCTTGAAGTCCAAGGGACTCTCAAGAGTCTTCTCCAACACCACAGTTCAAAAGCATCAATTCTTTGGTGCTTAGCTTTCTCTATAGTCCAGCTCTCACATCCATACAAGACTACTGGAAAAACCATAGCCTTGACTAGACAGACCTTTGTTGAAAAAGTCATGTCTCTGCTTTTTAATACGCTGTCTACGTTGGTCATAACTTCCTTCCAAGGAGTAAGCGTCTTTTAATTTTATGGCTGCAGTCACCATCTACAGTGATTTTGTAGCCCAACAAAATAAAGTCAGCCACTGTTTCCACTGTTTCCCCATCTATTTGCCATGAAGTGATGAGACCAGATGCCATGATCTTAGTTTTCTGAATGTTGGGCTTTAAGCCAACTTTTTCACTCTCCTCTTTCACTTTTGTCAAGAAGCTCTTCTGTTTTTCTTCACTTTCTGCCATAAGGGTGGTGTCATCTGCATATCTGAGGTTATTTGATGTAACCTGGGAGAAATCTGATATTTCTCCCAGCAATATTCCAGCTTGTGCTTCTTCCAGCCCAGTATTTCTCATGATGTACTCTGCATATAAGTTAAACAAGCAGGGTGACAATATACAACCTTGACATACTCCTTTTCCTATTTGGAACCAGTCTGCTCTTCCATGTCCAGTTATAACTGTTGTTTCATGACCTGCATGCAGGTTTCTCAAGAGACAGGTCAGGTGGTCTGGTAGTCCATCTCTTTCAGAATTTTCCACAGTTTATTGTGATCCACACAGTCAATGGCTTTGGCATAGTCAATAAAGCAGAAATATACGTTTTTTTGGAACTCTTTTGCTTTTTTGATGATCCAGGGGATGTTGGCAATTTGGTCTCTGGTGCCTCTGCCTTTTCTAAAACCAACTTGAACATCTAGAAGTTCACTGTTCACATATTGTTGAAGCCTGGCTTGGAGAATTTTGAGCATTACTTTACTAATGTGTGAGATGAGTCCAATTGTGCAGTAGTCTGAGCATTCTTTGCCATTGCCTTTCTTTGGGATTGGAATGAACACTGACCTTTTTCTAGTCCTGTGGCCACTGCTGAGTTTTCCAAATTTGCTGACATATTGACTCTAGCACTTTCACAGCATCATCTTTCAGGATTTGAAATAGCTCAACTGGAATTCCATCACCTCCACTAGCTTTGTTTGTAGTGATGCTTTCTAAGGCCCACTTGACTTCACATTCCAGGATGTCTGGCTCTAGGTCAGTGATCACCCCATCGTGATTATCTGGGTCGTGAAGATCTTTTTTGTACAGTTCTTCTGTGTGTTCTTGCCACCTCTTCTTAGTATCTTCTGCTTCTGTTAGGTCCATACCATTTCTGTCCTTTATTGAGCCCATCTTTGCATGAAATATTCCTTTGGTATCTCTGATTTTCTTGAAGAGATCTCTAGTCTTTCCCATTCTCTTGTTTTCCTCTATTTCTTTGCATTGATCGCTGAGAAAGGCTTTCTTATCTCTCCTTGTTATTCTTTGGAACTCTACATTCAAATGGGTATATCTTTCGTTTCCTCCTTTGCTTTTTGTTTCTCTTCTTTTCACAGCTATTTTTAAGGCCTCCTCAGACAGCCATTTTGCCTTTTTGCATTTCTTTTTCTTGGGGATGGTCTTGATCCCTGT
>NW_011494661.1:2669736-2684205 GCF_000754665.1 Bison bison bison | reverse complement strand
AGTTCATCAGGCACTCTATCAGATCTAGTCCCTTAAATCTATTTCTCACTTCCACTGTATAATCATCAGTTCAGTTCAGTTCAGTTCAGTCACTCAGTCATGTCCAACTCTTTGCGACCCCATGAACTGCAGCATGCCAGGCCTCCTTGTCTATCACCAACTCCCGGAGTTTACCCAAACTCATGTCCATCGAGTCGGTGATGCCATCCAGCCATTTCATCCTCTGTCATCCCCTTCTCCTCCTGCTCCCAATCCCTCCCAGCATCAGAGTCTTTTCCAGTGAGTCAACTCTTCGCATGAGGCAGCCAAAGTACTGGAGTTTCAGCTTTAGCATCATTCCTTCCAAAGAACACCCAGGACTGATCTCATTTCGAATGGACTGGTTGGATCTCCTTGAAGTCCAAGGGACTCTCAAGAGTCTTCTCCAACACCACGGTTCAAAAGCATCAATTCTTTGGTGCTCAGGTTTCTTCACAGTCCAACTCTCACATCCATACATGACTATTGGAAAAACCATAGCCTTGACTAAATGGACCTTTGTTGGTAATGTGTCTACTTTTGAATATGCTATCTAGGTTGATCATAACTTTCCTTCCAAGGAGTATTTAATTTCATGGCTGCAATCACCATCCGCAGTGATCTTGGAGCCCTAAAAATAAAGTCTGACACTGTTTCTACTGTTTCCCCATCTATTTCCCATGAAGTGGTGGGACCAGATGCCATGATCTTAGTTTTCTGAATGCTGAGCTTTAAGCCAGGGATTTAATTTAGGTCATACCTGAATGGTCTAGTGGTTTTCCCCACTTTCTTCAATTTAAGTCTGAATTTCGCAATAAGGAGTTCATGATCTGAGCCCTCAGCTCTCGGTCTTGTTTTTGCTGACTATATAGAGCTTCTCCATCTTTGGCTCATGTAATCTGTTACATACAAATTGAATGGACTTTCCAGATTTTCACTTACTTGCAACAGGTGATTGAAGAATATAGACTCGTAGAGGTAAAAATATGAGTTTACATATTTTTCATTAACTGTCCTTATGAGTTAGTATGCTATAAACTGCTTTTCCTATCCCTTATTGCATCTTGGTTAGAGTCTATTCATTTTTCAGGCACTTTTGTTTATTAAAACTACACTCAAGTCTACATCATGAATACTGTATGGATTCAAATGATCTTCCTTGTCTTCAGGGGTAGACAGATTTAAGCAATTTGATGATGGTGCATTCTTCTTAAAGGATTTTTACCCCCACATTTCTAAGGGTTCTGACTCCTCAAGGGTTTGGGATAGAGATATCAGAGAAAAGTGAAAGTATCTCCTCACTTACCAGTATAAAGACACAATCCTCCTCTTATTTGTCTTGCCACTTCTCTGTCATTGATTGACTGTCAATGCTCTTGAGAGAGGATTCAAAGTGGAACTCTTGATTGTTGGGCAAATGTATGGATGTCTTGGAGCTTCTCCACTACAAATTTTTCTGATGTGCATGATTTAGTCCTGGAATATGCCATGTTACATGGCAAAGGGGAATTAAGGTTACAGATAAAATTAAGTTTGCTAATCAGCCTCTAGGTTTCCCAGGTCAGGTTGGGCTCCGTCTGTCAATGCAGGAGACAGAAGAGATTCAGGTTTGATCCCTGGTTGGGAAAGATTCCCTGGAGTAGGAAATGGCAACCCACTCCAGTATTATTGCCTGTGAAATCCCATGGACAGAGGAGACTGATGGGCTACAGTCCATGGGGTTCCAAAGAGTTGGACATGACTGAGTGCACACACACACACACACACACACACACATACAGTCAACTTGCAGAATTGAGGGAGATAAATTTGTTGGTCATAAGCCACCTAGTCTATGTATTTCTGTTATAGCCATTTGAACAGACTAAACACTTTCTAATTTTTATTTTCTCTCCTACCTTTCTGTTTTTTTTTTCCTTGCCAGAAGATTTTTCTGAAGTGTTTTCCAACACATCTGTCAAGTTTATTGCTTCTCTCTTATCACAGTTTTAATTTTTAAAAGCTCTTTTGGTCTCTAAATGTACTTTAAGAGTAGTATATTGTTTTTGTTCCATGAATGCTGCATTTTACCATCTATTTTACTCTCTTCAGAGACTAAAACCCCCAGTCTCCACCAGGAGGGGAAGGTATCTGAGTGTGTGAAGTAAGTGAGAAGATCTAGGACTCTAGCTTCTGCAAATTCAAATATGAGTTTGTTTCTCTATATGACAAAAAATAGAATTATTGCTCTATAAATATTTACACATCAAGCTCTCCTAATTTTTTTCGGTCTTCTCACTTCTTCTTCTGGCAGTATGACACTGATAGATTTTCCTCAACAGTTAGCTTATCCACAAGACGACTCCATAGGTTCCACGCCTAGTGTCTAGAGTTCATTTTCATGATCATGTTTGATCTAATGAACTTACTATAGGTATGATGTTGAGAGAAGAGTTTCCCTCATCCTATATATCCTGCATATACTCATTTTATGATACCACTTTGATATAATATGATATTTTATGATATCACTTTCTACAAAAACTTCAATAAGTTAGAGCTGTAATTTCTGGTAGCTGATTCAACCACAGTGGAAAAAAAACAGGAAAATTGTGCTGTCATGAATCGATCATTCATATTAAGGTGCTTACTTAGCAAAGTGAAGCTTCACTCTTTGCAGTGATGAGGACTACATTTTGTAGGCAGCCAAGCAGAAAAGTAATAAAACAGGAGCAAGTGCTGGCTTTGCCTAGAATTGAACCAGTTTGCCTAGAGCAAAAGGGGAGAATCTAGCAGAGGGGTGTCAATTCATGAAGGGTTGGTTTTTTTCACATGCAGTAGCTGAGACATCACAGTTAAAGCTCAATGTGAGTTTTGAAGCACAGGGAACATGCCTTGTCTCTGGTCTGTCATTACTTGCTATGTGAGCTTCAGGCAGATTACTTATCTAAACCTCAGTTGTCTCCTTGGTAAAGCAAGGACAGGATTCTTCTGAAGAGTAAATGAGATAAACTTTGTGAGTGCCCTTTGTAAATTTTAAAATGCCATGAAGATCCAACTGGTATGATTGTTTAATGCTTTCTGTAGCTGAAGGAGGACTGCATTGCAGGGCACAGCCTGATGTAGCAGATGCTCCATAAAGAGCATCTTCCTTAATCCAAGGAAGGAAAATAAATGTCCTCTCGGTAATAAACAATTATAAGACACCCTAGAGATTTGAGTGCTACATTAACATTTTGGGGGGAAAGGATAATAACATGGACTGTTCTAAAATCCATATAATCTAATTTTTTGAAGATTATCAGTGTTGTAGAAAGAGCAGCAACTAGACTTACAGGGGAGATATATATATATATATGGCTAGCACAAGTGGTTTCTCCTTTTCTCAAAAGTGAGACTAAATAAGTTAAAATTTACATGAACAATCAACAGCTTAGGTGATCATGATAATAATAATGGTGAAGTTTTTTAGGACTTTTTTAGGACTAGAAAAGAAATTTAGAAATCCTCTCTTTTACATTTCAATGAAATAAGATTACTCAGAGATCTAGTTGAAGTACAGTAGTTATTTACTTAAATGACTAAGTTACTAAATAATCTAATTAGTAAGAAAACCAGAACTAAAATACAAATATATTGAGCCTTCATGCAGTCCTCTTTCTACAACACCAGGCTGCCAGTCCAATATCATTTACACTTTTGTTTCTTTGATAGGATTTTAGAATATAGTGGTCGTTGGTAAACATTTGGTTATAAAACATTCTCTTATTAAAAAACAATAAATGTTTTCTCCTGAACAGGCCTATTTCTAGAAATTATGCTTCCTAAAAATATTCACTGATTGTATACCGTGTCTCCTTGGCTTCTCCCCACCTATTCAATTGTTAAAATTATGTAGATAAAATAAACTATTAATTTCCTAAAAGTAGTAATAGATCCTATGGATTATCTCCCTCAACGTGTATTCCAATCTGCTTTTGTGATACAGAGGCTGGAAAACTAAAAACACTATGTTTCTCAGATGCAGTCAAAGCAAGAATTTCACCCATCAGATGACATAGGGGAGACCTACTTGGAAGTAAGTGTGGTCAGACATAAGGGCCCCTTTTCCCACTGGTTCAAATAGTGGTGGAGGAGGCCTAATTCTGGGACTGTCAGAATTTTGGAAATTCTTCAATCTACAGATTTTGTATTGAATTAGAGGTAGCCGCTTTCTGTACTTCACAATCTACTTGCCATAATTATCATATAGTGTTTGCATGCTATCCACTTAATGACCAAATCATACTTTTATTGAATGTTTTTCTATTATGGACTTTTTTTTTAACTGATGGCTTTCAATTTGTACTATTATAAATAATATTGTAGTCTGAATGCATAAGTTATATCCTTCAATTTTTTTTTCTCCTGAGGATAAACAGAATTGAGGTTGTGAGCTGAAAGGCATACTCACTTTTATAGGATATTATTATGAAGATATGCCTGAAAATGGAGAAGGCAATGGCACCCCACTCCGGCACTCTTGCCTGGAAAATCCCATGGACGGAGGAGCTTGGTGGGCTGCCAGTCCATGGGGTCGCTAAGAGTTGGACACTACTGAGGGACTTCACTTTCACTTTTCACTTTCACGCACTGGAGAGGAAATGGCAACCCACTCCAGTATTCTTGCCTGGAGATCCCAGGGACGGGGGAGCCTGGTGGGCTACCGTCTACGGGGTTGCACAGAGTCGGACATGACTGAAGCGACTTAGCAGCAGTAGCAGCATGCCTGAAAAGGGGCCTTTTCTGGACAGAGGGAAGAGAAATGGATCTATGCACAAATTGCAAAATTCCAAGGTATTTGAGACTAGTCTCAATCACTGAGACTAGAGAGTGATTGTTTTGTCTTGACTTCCTCTGCAGACCACAGCTAAGAAGATTCCTCTTGATGGAATGATGCCAATCAAAGAAGGTGCAGAAAGGATGGTGGAAGTTTGGGGAACCCACTCTTTGGATGGAGTAAAAGTGAAAAATAGAGCTTCAGTCTGGCTTCTACTCAACCCCCAGGAAGCAAGCTAGAATCTACAAAAATGTTTACCGGATAACCTTTATAAAATTAGACATAGTTTAGATCAGATCAGATCAGATCACTCAGTCGTGTCTGACTCTTTGCGACCCCATGAATCTCAGCACGCCAGGCCTCCCTGTCCATCACCAACTCCCGGAGTTCACTCAGACTCACGTCCATCGAGTCAGTGATGCCATCCAGCCATCTCATCCTCTGTCGTCCCCTTCTCCTCCTGCCCTCAATCCCTCCCAGCATCAGAGTCTTTTCCAATGAGTCAGCTCTTCGCATGAGGGGGCCAAAGTATTGGAGTTTCAGCTTTAGCATCATTCCTTCCAAAGAAATCCCAGGGCTGATCTCCTTCACAATGGACTGGTTGGATCTCCTTGCAGTCCAAGAGACTCTCAAGAGTCTTCTCCAACACCACAGTTCAAAAGCATCAATTCTTCGACGCTCAGCCTTCTTCACAGCCCAACTCTCACATCCATAGATGACCACAGGAAAAACCATAGCCTTGACTAGACGAACCTTAGTTGGCAAAGTAATGTCTCTGCTTTTGAATATGCTATCTAGGTTGGTCATAACTTTCCTTCCAAGGAGTAAGCATCTTTTAATTTCATGGCTGCAGTCACCATCTGCAGTGATTTTGGAGCCCCCCAAAATAAAGTCTGACACTGTTTCCACTGTTTCCCCATCTATTCCCCATGAAGTGACGGAACTGGATGCCATGATCTTAGTTTTCTGAATGTTGAGCTTTAACCCAACTTTTTCACTCTCCACTTTCACTTTCATCAAGAGGCTTTTTAGTTCCTCTTCATTTCTGCCATAAGGGTGGTGTCATCTGCGTATCTGAGGTTATTGATATTTCTCCTGGCAATCTTGATTCCAGCTTGTGTTTCTTCCAGTCCAGCGTTTCTCATGATGTACTCTGCATATAAGTTAAATAAACAGGGTGACAATATACAGCCTTGACGTACTCCTTTTCCTATTTGGAACCAGTCTGCTCTTCCATGTCCAGTTCTAACTGTTGTTTCCTGACCTGCATACAAATTTCTCAAGAGGCAGATCAGGTGGTCTGGTATTCCCATCTCTTTCAGAATTTTCCACAGTTTATTGTGATCCACACAGTCAAAGGCTTTGGCATAGTCAAGAAAGCAGAAATAGATGTTTTTCTGGAACTCTCTTGCTTTTTCCATGATCCAGCAGATGTTGGCAATTTGATCTCTGGTTCCTCTGCCTTTTCTAAAACCAGCTTGAACATCAGGAAGTTCACGGTTCACATAGTTACTTTCCAACTATTTACAGACTACACAATCGTTATAGAGCTTTAGAGAATTAGAAACTTTCTCTTGTTTTAAATTGTTATTTGCTTGGTAATTTTCAGTGAAATAATTAAAATGAATAAGGATGTGTTTATGATCGGGAGCACCAAGATAGGAAGGAAGCAAGGGACTATTATTCTTTGGAATCCCACTGGAGTAGCACTATTTATTGTGGGCTGCTCTGTGAGGCGAGCTGGCTGGTCCCTTCTCATGCCTGAGCCTGGGTTCTAGCACCTCAGTCAAAATGTGCCTGGAGATGGAAAGTGCTCTTATACAAATAGCCAAAGACTACAACGGTATCTAAGTGGTATATTTGATAGGACCAAAATCAGCTAGCAATATTTTCTTTCTTTGTTCACACTAGTGTTCTTAACAGTTATTTTATGTCTGTCTTCATTTTGTTCTTGGCAGAACAAAATTGTCTACAATAATATTTAGCACATAAATAAATGCAATCATAATGTATATCTCTAACCCAGTTAACACATAAGAAGGCCTAGCAAATCAATGAGTAAAAACCTACCAGACTGAGAAAGAAAATTATTCCATTGTCAACTCTATTAAAATATTTATTTACCACCTGCTTTGGAGAAATATCAATAACCTCAGATATGCAGATGACACCACCCTTATGGCAGAAATGAAGAGGAACTAAAAAGCCTCTTGATGAAAGTGAAAGTGGAGAGTGGAAAAGTTGGCTTAAAGCTCAACATTCAGAAAACTAAGATCATGGCATCCAGTTCCATCACTTCATGGCAAATAGATGGGGAAACAGTGGAAACAGTGTCAGACTTTATTTTTGGGGGCTCCAAAATCACTGCAGATAGTGATTGCAGCCATGAAATTAAAAGATGCTTACTCCTTGGAAGGAAAGTTATGACCAACCTAGATAGCATATTCAAAAGCAAAGACATTACTTTGCCAACAAAGGTCCATCTAGTTGAAGCTATGGTTTTTCCAGTAGTCATATATGGATATGAGAGTTGGACTGTGAAGAAAGCTGAGCGCTGAAGAATTGATGCTTTTGAACTGTGGTGTTGGAGAAGACTCTTGAAAGTCCCCTGGACTGCAAGGAGATCCAACCAGTCCATCGTGAAGGAGATCAGCCCTGGGATTTCTTTGGAAGGACTGATGCTAAAGCTGAAACTCCAATACTTTGGCCACCTCATGCGGAGAGTTGACTCACTGGAAAAGACTCTGATGCTGGGAGGGATTGGGGGCAGGAGGAGAAGGGGACGACAGAGGATGAGATGGCTGGATGGCATCACCGACTCGATGGACATGAGTTTGGGTGAACTCTGGGAGTTGGTGATGGACAGGGAGGACTGGCGTGCTGTAATTCATGGGGTCGCGAAGAGTTGGACACGACTGAGTGACTGAACTGAAATGAACTGAACTTGGACATTGTACTAGATGCCATGGGGATGGGGATAGTAGGAAGGTACCAAGAAGCATGAGAAATATCTTTTCCTGTCCTTGAGGAACTATTAGGGTTAATTTAATGAAAACTGATTGATCCTAGATAGCTCGACAGTTGGACATTAGGTGAAGTGAGACATATACATGCATACATATGTTACATTTCGTTCTTTGTAAATATAGTATAAAAATGAAGTCTTCAGTACAAACATGCACACATATAAGCAATGAGTCTCCTCTTAGGCTACCATTCTTATAATGCTCATGTTTAATGTATTTTTATAAGTGATTGTTGGATATACCCAAGAATGTACTCTAATTTTATCATGGAAATGGATTTTTTGATTAAGAACTATAGACCCTCTACTTTCCTGTCTGATGTGTTGATTTCTCAAGCTGGCATTCAGGACAGGTGAGTTGCAAAATACAATGAAGCAATTCATTGTGGGTGAACAATAACAAACTTAAATGGGTTGAAATGATTTTAGGGCAAATTTCACAAAGCTAATTGCACTTCAAAGCAATCTCTCTTTTGAGTCAAATCTAACCAAAGAATTGAACGTCATCCAGTTATTATATAAAACAAGTGTAAACTAGATCACAGTATAGTACTCTAACATAGGGCAATACTACATAAAATAAGTAAGCACATCTTTTGGATAAATTAGACTATGTAATATAAAATATATGTAAGTTAAACTATGTTATATAAAGCATAAGTGATTATATTTATCATGTCTTTCATAAATGTGGACTTCCCTGGTAGCTCAGACAGTAAAGTGTCTGCCTACAATGTGGGAGACCCAGGTTCAATCCCTGGGTCAGGAAGATTTCCTGGAGAAGGAAATGGCAACCCACTCCAGTACTCTTGACTTGAAAGTCCCATGGACGGAGGTGCCTAGTAGGCTACAGTCCATGGGGTCGCAAAGTGTTGGACATGACTATGCAACTTCACTTTCTTTCTTTTTTCATAAATATGAGAAATTGGGCAAAATATATAATAATCTTGCAGTATTCATTTAATCTCATATGTGAAAATAAGTCCATGTTTTAAAAATATATTATCCTAAAGCAAGATATAAAATGTTATGCACTTTATGCATAATGATGATCATTATGTAGAGGAAATTGACATTCCTTAAAATTTGGCTGTTATATATATATCAAATAATTTTTACAGATAAGGCAAGAAACCTCATATGCTAAGATTATATTTTTATAAAATAACTTACTTTGTTTAACAAAATTTATATGGGAAACTATCAATTAACTGTGTTGATTTGCTATTTATTAGAATTGTCTAAAATATCTTCTGAAAATAGGCCCATCTGGTAAATAACATTCAGTATTCCTTTTAATTCATTGAACTGCTTTTTTTCTGACAAATATAAAGAGCTTTTAAACTATCCTTATATAATAGTTTTACCATGTAATGAATCATTTTTTAAGCAATGAGATGAATTAAAAACAATAGTTGACTTGAACAGAAATTGCATTGCATCCAAAATTAATTATCCCTAAAGTAAAGTTTCCAATTTATTGCTGTATTTTTATTATTGAGATTTTAATTATTCAGAATGAAATGAACAAAACTAAGTGTTAGTGGAATTATCCTGAGCTGAAACTGCATTTTGTGGCTTGTATCAATTATGATTTATTATACTGGCTTGTTTTCACTTTTGAGAAAAACTGAAGAACATGCCAAATATGGCAATAAATCAGTGTGGATTGGCCAATCGTTGCAATTTCAAAAGTCTTTATACTTTTTGTATCAGCCTACACAATATCTCTGGAGAAGGCAATGGCACCCCACTCCAGTACTCCTGCCTGGAAAATCCCATGGATGGAGGAGCCTGGTAGGCTGCAGTTCATGGGGTTGCTGAGGGTCAGACACGACTGAGCAACTTCACTTTCACTTTTCACTTTCATGCATTGGAGAAGGAAATGGCAACCCACTCCAGTGTTCTTGCCTGGAGAATCCCAGGGACAGCAGAGCTTGGTGGGCTGCCGTCTCTGGGGTCACACAGAGTCAGACACGACTGAAGTGACTTAGCAGCAGCAGCACACAATATCTCATGAAATGAGAAAATAAGTTACTATGCCATAATCTAGTGGTATTTTATGCCTTTAAACACTAAAGTTTTATGGTATTTTTATTACTAATGTAGAAATACGAGACTCTTAAAATTACTATAATGTAAAGAGTAGAGGACATTGTTTATGATTTTATGAACATATCAAAGGAAATATAAATTATCTCCTGAGACCAGGAAGCAATTGTTTTGTCCTGGTTTCTTCATAGACCTACAGGCTGAAAATTCCTCTTCATGAAATGATAAAAATTGAAATTAGGGGCAGGAAGAATGGTGGAAGTTTAGGGAACCCTCCTTCTGAATGGAGTCAAAGTAGAGAAAAATTTCTGAAATTATTTGTAAAAAAAAAAAGATAAGTTTTGAAATGTACTTTAAAAATGGCTTACCATCTATATTAGTTATCTATTGCTGCATAATAAATCACTCCAAAGCTTAACAGCTTAAGGCAAATAACATTCTCTCACATTATTTTTAAGGATTAACAATCCAGGCTCGGGACTTTCCTGGTGGTCTAGTGGTCAAGAATCCACCTGCCAATGCAGGGGACATGAGTTCAATCCCCACTCCGGGAAGATTCCACATACCTCAGGACAACTAGACCCATGTGCTGCAATTACTGAACCCACACTCTAGAGCCTACTGAAGCCTGCACACCACAGTTTGCCCCACTCATGCAACTGGAGAAAGTCCACTTGCAGCAGTGAAGACCCAGAGCAGTCAAAAATAAATAAATATATAATTAAAAAAAAAAAGAAGAATCCAGGTACAGCTTTACTGGCTGGTTCTGGCTCAGGGTCTCTCAAGAGACTGCAGTTGAGCTGTTGGCTGGCATTTCAGTCTTTGATGCCTTGGATGGGGCCTGAGGGTTTGTTTCCCAAATCATTCACACATGTACTCCTTCAGTTTTTCACCATGTGCTGCTCATGGCATGACTTCCTCCAGTGCAAGTGATCCAGGATGGAGGCTGCAGGCTTTTATAAACTACCTTCAGAGCAGCACACCTTGACCTCCACTGTTGTCTACTGGTCACATAGACCAACTCTGGTGAAATGTGGGACCTGACTATACACGGATGTGAGTACTAGGAGACAAAGCTCATTGGGAGTCATGAGCTTTGGAAAGTGGTTACCACACCATCCTTCATTCAGTTGTTTATGCATTCACTCATTTGTAAACATTCACCAAGTCCCCTTTATGTGCCAGAAACTGTGTTAGATCCTAGAGATAAAATAACCAAAATAGACACAGTTTCTACTCATGGAGACAAAGTATCAGACGTTTACAGTGGTTAAAGCTATATTGGACTTCTTGGTGGCACTAGTGATAAAGAACATGCCTGCCAATGCAGGAGACGTAAGAGATGTGGATTTGATCCCAGGGTCAGGAAGATCTCCTGGAAGAGGGCATGGAAATCTGTTCCAGTATTCTTGCCTGGAGAATCCTCACAGACAAAGGAGCCTGGTGGGCTACAGTCCACAGGGTTGTAGAGAGTCAAACATGACCGAAAGGACAACAGTATCAGCAGTTATATTAAAAAGTCCATAGACTGTTTCACAGGCTCCCATATATTGTGTATTTCTTTAACATATTTCTGGTGCTTGTTTGACTCCATGGATAAAGGGAACATTCCCACACCAACAAATGATACACTTTCTCTTCTCAGATAATCTTCATTTCCATTCCACCTTACTATACACTCTATGCAGACCATGGAACTTTTCTTCATCTAAAGCCTTTCACCTCCAATAGCACTTTCACTCCAATATTTAAATAATCCAGGACTTCCCTCGTGTTATAGTGGATAAGAATCTGCCTGCCAACACAGAGCACATGGGTTCAATCCCTGCTCCGAGAAGATCCCACATTCCACAGAGCAATTAAACCCATGTGTCATACCTATTGAGCCTGCAGGCTGCAACTGCTGAAACCTGTGTGCCTAGAGTCTGTGCTCTGCAACAAAAGAAGCCACTGCAGTGAGAAACCTGCATGCTGCAATAAAGAGTGGCCCCCGCTCATCATAATTAGAAAAAGCCCGCACAGAGCAAATGAAGACCCAGTGCAGCCAAAAAATAAATAAACATAAATAATCTGTTAAGCACAATTGATAGTCACAACTTCCTTATAAAAAGAATTGTAGTAGGATTGTGCTTCAACACTGTTATGATTTCTAGTTCACTTATCCATACTTTATTCACATCTGTTAGCTTTCTCCTATCTCCTCTCCGCTTTCTATCCTCTTAGTCTCTACAATCCATCATTTTTAGTTTCCTGTTCCAATATTCCAATTTCACCTCCCCTTATTTTGCAAAACTTCAAACTAGGAAGAACCCAATTATCTGATTTTTTTAATGCCTTTAAGTGACAGCTAGAGCACTGCAAGAAAATTTAAAACAGGGTGAATGGGTTTCACTATAAATGTATAATTGTCAAATGCATAGGTATCCCAAGTATGCCAGAAACCTGATCTCATTTTCCAAATCAGTTTGTTTTCCACTATACACCACAGTGATTCCATTTATTTTCCACTCCTCTTAAGTACCTGACCCATCTCCACTTTAATGCCTTCAACTCTCAACAGAAAACTTCCAAAGAGGAAATAGAAATCACCATCTGGAATTTCCCCAATCTCCCTTCACTGTATTTCCAAACATAATTTTGCATCTGTTTTGTCTTCATCTCTTTTCACTTACTGAAGGAAATGCACTGCTCTGTTCCCATCCCTTCTGTGTGCACATGGATCACACCTTCAGTCTAGCTGCTGCTGCTAAGTCACTTCAATCGTGTCTGACTCTGTGTGACCCCAGACACGGTAGCCCACCAGGCTCCGCCATCCCTGGGATTCTCCAGGCAAGAATACTGGAGTGGGTTGCCATTTCCTTCTCCAATGCATGAAAGTGAAAATTGAAAGTGAAGTCCCTCAGTCGTGTCCGACTCTTTCGACCCCATGGACTGCAGCCTTCCAGGCTCCTCCTTTCATGGGATTTTCCAGGCAAGAGTACTGGAGTGGGTTGCCATTGCCTTCTCCGCTTCAGGCTAGGGTCACCCACATCAAAAATTACACACATCATTTCTCTGATATCTTTTTGGTTTCTTTCACAATGTCCTGAGTCTTTGATTTCCTGCAAGGAGCAAGGTGTTCTCAAATTTCTAACAGTGGGAACCCCCTTAGGTGGCACCAATCTTGATTTCCAACTGGAACAATGGCGTACAAAAGGAAAAGTGATGGTACGTATGTCATAAATCTAAAGAGAACAGAGGAGAGTTCTGCAGCTTGTACCACCTGAGTGATGCCGGCCTCCTATCCTCCAGGAATACTAGCCAGCGAGTTGTGCTGAAGTTTGCTGCTACCACTGGGGCCACTCCTTTCGCTGGCTGCTTTACTCCTGGAACCTTCAGTGACCAGATCCAGGCAGGCTTCCCAGAGCCACCGCTGCCGGAGCCTCCCGATCCCAGAACTGATCAGTAAGTAGCCTCTCACAGATGCGTCTTAATATGAACCCACCCACCATTGCTCTGTGTGACAGACTCTCCTCTGCACCATGGGGGAATCGCCATCATCACGGGAACAACACAGGAGACCACTCCCAAGTCTGCAGTAGTGGATGCTCGCTGCAGAAGTTCTGCGCATGTGCCCCATCATCCCTAGCGCGAGATCAGCACCATCTCCACTTCTGCTGTGACCCAGAAGAGGCAGAAAAGGAAGAGCAACCATTACTGGAAAGTCCTGAGACCAGGGAGGAATTTTGGGTGAATGGAGTGCTCCAGCTCCCAAATGTACTGCTGCTCCTCCCCAAGTCACCTGAGAAGGCGCAGTTTCCTTCCGAAGACTGAGCCTCAGCCCAGCCGTCTAGGACTGGTCTGCAGTCCCCACGGCTCTGGCCACTGAAGGGGTAGGAACAACCACAGAGTGGTCTTAAGCTGTTCTCTCACAGACTCAAACACAGAATTGAAGTAAGGTTGACAGGAGATAAACAGTTTCTTTATAACTAACCAAACAACACATGAAAAAGACATTTAATTTTTGGTTTCTTGATGAAAGTGAAAGAAGAGAGTGAAAAAGTTGGGTTAAAGCTCAACATTCAGAAAACGAAGATCATGGCATCTAGTCCCATCACTTCATGGGAAATAGATGGGGAAACAGTGGAAACTATATCAGACTTTATTTTTGGGGGCTCCAAAATCACTGCAGATGGTGATTGCAGCCATGAAATTAAAAGACGCTTATTCCTTGGAAGGAAAGTTATGACCAACCCAGATAGCATATTCAAAAGCAGAGACATTACTTTGCCAACAAAGGTCCATCTGGTCAAGGCTATGGTTTTTCCAGTAGTAATGTATGGATGTGAGAGTTGGACTCTGAAGAAAGCTGAGCACCGAAGAATTGATGCTTTTGAACTGTAGTGTTGGGGAGAAGACTCCTGAGAGTCCCTTGGACTGCAAGGAGATCCAACAAGTCCATTCGAAAGGAGATCAGCCCTGGGTGTTCTTCGGAAGGACTGATGCTAAAGCTGAAACTCCAGTACTTTGGCCACCTCATGCGAAGAGCTGACTCATTGGAAAAGACTCTGATGCTGGGAGGGATTGGGGGCAGGAG
>NW_011494661.1:2669381-2669636 GCF_000754665.1 Bison bison bison | reverse complement strand
GCATCACTGACTCGATGGACGTGAGTTTGAGTGAACTCCGGGAGTTGGTGATGGACAGGGAGGCCTGGCGTGCTGCGATTCATGGGGTCGCAAAGAGTCAGATACGACTGAGCGACTGAACTGAACTGAAGATTAAAAAAAAAAAAATTCTAAAAGACAGTCCCATCACTCTTCCTCCCTATAACCTAAGAATTAAATAAGGGAGAAAGTAAGTGAGAAAACAAGGAAATAAGTTTAACAGTGTATTAACAATTA
>NW_011494661.1:2633201-2669281 GCF_000754665.1 Bison bison bison | reverse complement strand
AAAGGCTTCAACTGCAGAAAGTTAGTGAATTCAAATGTTTGGTGCCTCAGGAAATATTTTCCAAATTATTAAATCCATTCCTCTCTATCCCAGTGAGAGGGTTCCTCCCCTTCTTCAGCAGAAGTCTTATAAAGATAATTGCTACAGCTCTCCAGATGTGATTTCATAACTCTGGAATCAGTTTAAAGAAATCTTACGCCTCCCATTAATACTGTAGTTGTATAGCTTATTTTTCTGATGAAAAAATAAGCCCAGGAGATATATGAGAGGTGAATTCCTCATGACAATTATTTGTGGTGGTAAATTTATTTGAATTTTTTATTGATTTTATTATTTTTTTTTCTTGTCTTGGAATGAAATGGATGGAGAATTGGAGTTGAGCTGAGAAGGCCTCTATGTTATGCTGTTTGTCAGTGGGTGCACATGTATGCACATGTGGGTGTGTGTATGCATCCAGGGGACAGGTTTGATTATCTTTTGCTGCCACATTTCTTACACTATCCCTTTACTTTCTGAATTTTTGATGTAAGACAGTTGATCAATGTGAAAATATAGACTTAGCAAAGGTACCATTATAAAAACTATTGTTGTTGTTCTTTAGTCACTAAGTCATGTCTGACTCTTTGTGACCCGAGGACTGTAGCCTTCCAGGCTCCTCTGTCCATGGAATTCTCCAGGCAAGAAAACTGGAGTGAGTTGTCATTTCCTTCTCCAGGGGATCTTCCCGACACAGGGATCAAACCTGCGTCTCCTGCTTGACGGTTGGATTCTTTACCACTGAGCCAACTAAGAGGTCCGAATAAGAACCATTAGGTCCACTTAAAAATGAATTATAGTCATAAGAGGCTAACAAGATCCTTAGTTGAAAAAGGCAACATGGTAAAGAAATGAGAAATAATGAAAAAAAAGTGGAAAGCCTGAAAATGCACTTATAAAAACCCTGATACACTGACATTTCCACAACTCAAGTTCTATGAGATGCTCTGTCTCTCGGTCTCTGTCTCTCTCACACACAAACACACTTGTTATTTTCACAGTTTAAAACTACACATAACAGAAGAAAACTGTTATAGATTGTAGTCCTATAGATTAAGGGAGGTTTCTGTGACTCCACTCAGTGAGAAACCCCTCTGTCTGCCCGGCAGAGTAGGATCCCATATACCCGCTTATGAGGCTTAAATGCTGCAGAGAGGATGGGTGGGGTTGATGTGGGGAAGGTGGGCAAGGACTAGAAATATAGCTATAAACATAGGCCGGAGAAAAGTAGGAGTATTTTCTGGAAAATTGGCTAGATCTGTGGTTGGTTCTATTGTGGTCCAGTCAGATGACTCTGCAGTAATGGTCACAGTGATCAGTGCAAATCTTCACACTCTCTCTTCATGCCTTTGGTGGCTGACAGTAGACAAATAGCTGCCACAGCAGGTGAAATTCTCACATACTCTCTTAGAAAAGATGCTGGTTTCTCTGATAAAGAAATGGTTGCACACTTCTCATCAGGGAAATTCAAAACAAAAGCAGGATACATCACCTTACATCTGTTAGAATAGCTACCGTCCAGAAGACAAGAGACAACAGTTGCTGGTGAGGATGTAGTCAAAAAAGAATCTTTTTTTAATTTTATTTTTAAAATTATCTAATTTTTACTTTTCTCCAGAGGAAAGCATTCTAAGATTTAGTCCTTTAGACACTAATTCTTATAAAAGTTTTTTTTTTCTGAAAAGGGAATATGTGTACACTGTTGGTGGGAATGTAAATTAGTCCAGCTACGATAGAACATAATAGGGAAGGTCCTCAAAACACTAAAAATAGATCTACCATATGATCCAGAATTTCCACTCTGAGTATATATTAATACCTTAGGGAAATAAAAACTGGATTTCAATGAAATATATACATGATTATGTTTATTGGAGCATGATTCATAATGGACAAGATATGTAAACTACACAAATGCTCATTTATGGATGAATAGATAAGAAGTGTGCTACATATACACACTGGAATATTATTTAGCAATGAGAAGAGAAGAGGTTTTCCATTTGTGACAACAGAAATGGACTTGGAGTGCATTATGCTGAGTGAGATAAGTTAGATAAAGACAAGTACTGTCTCGTATCACTTATATGTGGAAACTAAAAGGAGTGAAAGCTGGAAAAAGCAGAGTAAAATGATGGTGACTAGAGAAAGGAGATAGAGGGACAAGAGTGATGGTGTCTGAGGGCACAAACTTGTAACAATGAGCAAATAAACCGTAAAGATCAGTACTATGATATGGATATTATACTGATTATATTATCGTATCACTGTATTATTGATATGTACAATAATATCCTACTACAAGAAAAAAGAAACGGTTACAAGTCAATAATAGATTGGTCAATTAAACACCTTTTTCTAGCTGACTAGTTTACAATGGCACCCCACTCCAGTACTCTTGCCTGGAAAATCCCATGGATGGAGGAGCCTGGTAGGCTGTAGTCCATGGGGTGGCTAAGAGTCAGACATGACTGAGCGACTTCCCTTTCACTTTTCACTTTCCTGCATTGGAGAAGGAAATGGCAACCCACTCCAATGTTCTTGCCTGGAGAATCCCAGGGACGGGGGAGCCCGGTGGGCTTCCGTCTATGGGGTCGCACAGAGTCGGACACGACTGAAGTGATGCAGCAGCAGCAGCAGTTTACAAAACACAATTCCTTTGTATTATTTTGCAGTGTATGATGTAGCAACCCAGTGTTGTAGCCAACAGTGGAGCTTTTGTGGTCCTCTTGTTACGTGATGTTTCTTGGGATGAGTATGGTTGAAATGATATAATTAGAAATAATTGATGGAGAATGTGTTAATATAATATATATACCTCCCAAATATCTTCTCAACTTTAAATTTGCTGAAGCACCAAAAAGTTGACTGTTAAGTTGGAAGTGTCTGGAAACAACGTAGTACATCAGAATTCCTTCTATCACATCAAAGTAGTAATGAAGTCCACCCAACAAATAGTCCAGGCCATACAACAATGAGTAAAGGAAATCATGTCAGATAAGCCAGACATAATTTACTGCTTTCTGATTGTGAAATGAAAGTGAAAGTGAAGTTGCAGAGTCGTGTCCGACTCTTTGCAACCCCATGGACTGTAGCCCACCAGGCTCCTACATCCATGGATTTTCCAGGCAAGAGTACTGCAGTGGGTTGCCATTTCCTTCTCCAAAGTATCTTCCTGACCCAGGGGTTGAACCCAGGTCTCCCGCATGGTAGGCACATGCTTTTACCATCTGAGCCACCAGGGAAGTGAAACACAGTCATACAATCTCCTGGGAAAGATAACTTCATTTCAATTTTGAATACTTTAAAATTTCCAGAGATAAAGCTATTGGAAAGATAATATTAGATACTGAAGACAGTGAAAAGAAAATTTCTAGATGTCATTCCATATGAATAGAATCCTTCAATACCATTTAACAGAAAGTTTTAAGCATATTATCTTGAATGACTACTAAAGATATGATAGTTGAGATATGACTGCATGTAGGTATATAAATTGTAAGGTTGATATGTTTAAAACTGTTCACAGATCAGTTCTATTTTAAGACGACAGTTTCTGGCACTTGGATGGTCACATTTGATTCATTAGAATTCTCTGTGAAGTCTGATTTTATTACAGTAGTTATAAATGGTGATTGAAATGTACAAGTATTATGTTGCACTATGAGGTTCTTACACAACTAATGAAATTGACTAAATCACTCATATAAATAGAGGAGAACTTGGATGTGGTGCTCTGATAGATAAAACTTTATATGATTACTCACAGAGGTATTGTTTTCAATTAAGAATCACGTTTGAGTTCCTTGAATCAAATGGGTTATTATCTATAGAAGCGCTCTCTAATAGAACTCTGTGATGATTAAAATATTCTATATCTGCGTTGTCCAATATGGTAGCTACCAGCCATATGTGGCCCCTGAGCTCTTGAATGTGGCTAGCATATCAGAGAAACTGCCTTTTTAATTTATCTTTGTTTAAGTCTGAATTTCATTGGCCACATGTGACCGATGGTTACATTTTTAGAACAGTGCACGTCCATGGCACTGACGTGTATTGGACATAAAAGTGAATGCAGGGGTTCTGACCTCATCCGCTCTTGCAGGTGTGACAGTGTGATTAATCATGAAACAATGCTAAAGGGGGTAAAATAGGAGATTATAATTTGTTGGTATAATTAGTGGGAGTTGAATATTTAAATGGTTATATGAATTTTAAGTTAGTCACTTAGTCGTGTCCAACTCTTTGTAGCCCGCCAGACTCCTCTGTTCATGAAATTCACTAGGCAATAATACTTGAGCAGGTAGCCATTCCCTTCTCCAAGGGATCTTCCTGACCAAGGGATCAAACCCAAGTTTCCTTCATTGCAGGCAGATTCCTTACCATCTGAGCCACCAGGAAAGCCCCCAAAAGTTAGTCGCTCAGATGTGAAGAGCTGATTCATTTTAAAAGACCCTGATGCTGGAAAAGATTGAGGGCAGAAGGAAAAGCAGGCAACAGAGCATGAGATGGTTGGATAATATCACGGACTCAGTGGATGTGAGTCTGAGCAAACTCCAGGAGATAGTAAAGGATAGGGAAGCCTCGCATGCTGCAGTCCATGGGGTCTCAAAGAGTTGGACATGACTTAGTGACTGAACAACAAAAATGACTTTTACTGATTTCAGTGAGGGTATAGCTGTAATGCATCCAGTATTAAATTTCCAGGGACACCAATATAATTTTAAAGGAAGTCATTCACAAACCTCAGTAGTAAAGCAGATATAGCAGATAATGAAAAAATAATTATAAGCCCTTGAGCATCTAGAAAATAAAACAGACCTGTTGTAGAAACTGTCCATATTCCATTATCAAAAATGATCTTACTTCCTTGGACTGGAAAAAAATGTAAATTTTAAAACCTCTGGTAAAAATAGGAGTATAATTCATCAGTTTATTGAAGAATTTTTTTTTATTTGGATGAATTAAGAGACTTCATTCCTAACATCTTTAAAGATAATTAGGGAGTTCAGTTATCTGAAGTTTACACTAATGCAGTAATTGACATTGAAGACTCTGGAGTACTAATAAAGCTGAATCCATGCATGATTGCTATATTCCTTCACACTATCCTGCCCAGTCAGTCTTTGAGAAAATATCCCACTATCCTACAAGTAGAAATTGGCTAAGAAATCCACATGAAAAATTTGGATGTAATTTGGCTGGTGAAAGAATGAGGTATTATAATAAAGTAATTCAGTTTTCTGCTATAACTCCTGTCAAAATGCTAAATGATAGAAGTATAGGAATAGAAGAGGCATTTCCTTAGTTGTTATTTAATTCTTCTTCCCCAGGATTTCTTAAATAATTATAGGATAGAATTCACCACACCAACAAAGACAGCAACATTTCAGGAGTATGTTGTAGTGTATAGATTTATATGTAAAATAAATATATACTAATATTTTTATAAAAGTGAAGTAGAGGGAAAAACAATAATAGAAACAAAGAGAAGGACCTAAGCAGTATAAAAATAGAACAGAAATATTTGAAACCTAGCAATGAATTTCTACTGGAAAAATATATCTGAGGAAATTTCTGAGAAATTAACACAGACATAAAAGGATGGAAAAATATGAAAGATCAGTTCAGTTCAGTTGCTCAGTTGTGTCTGACTCTTTGCAACCCCATGGTCTGCAGCACACCAGGCTTCCCTGTCCATCACCAGCTCCTGGAGCTTGCTAAAACTCATGTCCATGGAGTCAGTGATATCATCCAACCGGCTCATCCTCTGTTGTCCCCTTCTCCTCCTGCCTTCAATCTTTCCCAGCATCAGGGTCTTTTCTAAAGAGTCATTCTTCACATCAGGTGCAAAGTATTGGAGCTTCAGCTTCAGCATCAGTCCTTCCAGTGAATATTCAGAATTTATTTATTTTAGGATTGACTGGTTTGATTTCCTGGCAGTCCAAGGGACTCTCAGGAGTCTTCTCCAACACCGCAGTTCAAAACATCAATTCTTTGGCACTCAGCTTTCTTTATGGTCTGACTCTCACATCCATACATGACTACTACAAACTACATAGTTTGACTAGATGGACCTTTGTGGCAAACTAATGCTTCTGCTTTTTAATATGCTGTCTAGGTTTGTCATGCTTCTGCTGCTGCTAAGTCACATCAGTCATGTCTGACTCTGTGCGACCCCATAGACAGCAGCTCACCAGGCTCCTGTCCCTGGGATTTCCCAGGCAAGAGTACTGGAGTGGGTTGCCATTGCCTTCTCCCTAGGTTTGTCATAGCTTTTCTTAATAGGTTAAGATAAAGATAGATTATAGATTTTCTTGGAAATAAGGCATCCTCATCTAGAGTATAACACAATTTTTTAGATGCAGATTAGAAGAAAAATTAAATGAATCAACATTTTAAAACAAGAAGTTAACTTACTGGTGCAATCATTTTACAATGAGTCAAATCTTCATGTTGTATACCTGAAACTCATACAGTGATGTGTGTCAATTATATCTCTATAAAACTGGAAAAAAAAAACAAAAACAGAAGAGGGCATAAGCTACTATGAACAAGGATCAGGAGAGAAAAAAAACAACAGCACTTGACCCTCAGAGTTACAGATATAGTAATTATTAGAAATAGATTATAATAACTTATGAATAAAAGCTTAAGGAAATTAAAATATAAAGCCACCAAAATAAGCAAACCATAAGATCTAAATAACAAGGTAAATCTGAAGAACAAACCAGAAATTCAAAACAAAAATCACTGAAACTGTAAAATAGATCTAAGAGACTATTAAAAATTCAGCAAAGAGAAGGAAAAAATAAAAGACAAGTTAGGACATAGGAAGGCTAGAATGAGAAAGAGTAGCATACACCTTATCAGAGTTCTGAAAGGATAAAAAGGCAAGAATGGGAAGAAGTAATATTTGATGAGGTAGTGGTTGAGAATTCCCCCAACTGAGGAGAGACATTAATTCTCAGATTCAGAAAGCATTCCAGATCCCAGAACAATGAATAAAAATAAATCCAATAAAAATTCCAATTCAAGACATATTTAACTGACTTTGAAACTCCAAAGATAAAGACATTAAAAAAAACTGGAGAGTAAAAGTAACTTACCTATAATGTAATGTCAGTTGGATTTACCACAGGTCTCTCAGAAGCAACAATAAAAACCAGAAGATAATAAATTAATATCTTAGAAAGTCTTGGAGAAAGAACTATCAACTTAGAATTATATACTTGGCAAATTATCTCTCACGATTGAGAAAGCTAACTTCAAACAAAAACAGGTTTTATACAAGTATACCTATTTAAAAGGAAATGTTACAGAAAGAAGACAAAAAGTAAATCTGTCTCAAACTAATTCAGACATACAAATAGGAACAAAAAATTAGAAATTTAAAAGCAGGTGGATTAATCACAAGTTATGAACCATAAATATCTGCCTTGTAGGGTTAGTAAACTAGATAAAACTTCAGTTCAGTTCAGTCTCTCAGTCTTGTCCGACTCTTTGTGACCCCATGAATTGCAGCATGCCAGGCCTCCCTGTCCATCACCAACTCCCAAATTCATGTCCATCGAGTTGGTGATGCCATCCAGCCATCTCATCCTCTGTCATCCCCTTCTCCTCCTGCCCCCAATCCCTCCCAGAATCAGAGTCTTTTCCAGTGAGTCAACTCTTCACATGAGGCTTATGTCTGGACAAAGTGTTACTTTTAGATAGGAGTTGTGTATAGGTGTTGAAGATGTATATGTTAAGTGTATGTGAAGAAGAATATTGTTGTTTAGTCACTGAGTTGAATCTGACTCTTTTGTGACCCTATGGACTGTAGCCTACCAGGCTCCTCTGTCCCTGGGATTTCCCAGACAAGAGTACTGAAGTGGTTTGGCATTTCCTTTTGCAGGGGAACTTTTCAACCCCGGGGAACAAACCTGTGTCTCCTGCATAGGCTATTTGTCACCACTGAGCCACCTGAAGCCTGAAGAAAAAGGTAGGCATTGATTGTTTTTTATTTTATAAATTAAACGTGCATGTTATTTTTTTAGAATACCAATTCACAATAAAAGTAGAGTATATAATATTCAAATTAGTAGTGTATGTAATATATATATATATATACAATTAATTAAAAATGCCACTAAAAAGCAAGAAAACAAAAGAAATGAGGGTTAAATATATCAGTACAAATACATGTAAATGGATTAACCTCTTCACTCCTACACACAGCTGAAAGATAGAGACTGTTGGGTTATAGGTTGCCTTCAGAAGATACCTATAAAGCATAAAGACACAGAGCGTTGAATATACTTTTCAGGATTACCAAGTAAATTCAGATATTTTCCTTTTTCTTTTCTCCTACAAATCATTTAAAAGTGATAAAGGGAATAAAAGCTAAAAATACAAAGGCTGGGCTTTTCTGGTAAAATGAGGCAGTAAAGAAAACCTTAAACCATAAAGTGGTGAGAGAGCTGGGAAACAGTAGCCATAAGAGTAGGAAGCAGGACCTCACATCCTCCAAGCTCAGAGAGTGGTGAAGAACACATCCTGTCCTAAATCCCTCGTCCGCAGCAGTTGAAAGGTGCTACATGAAATCTTTTATGACCTTTCTTTGATTTGTTTTTCTTCCAAGGTGGAGGAGTCAAGTTTAAACCAGCAACCACACAACAAAGAAGCCTCTTCTCTAGCAAGCAGATGGCCTCTCTAGCTGCAGTAGGAAGTCGAGTATTATAAAATATTGTCCATTTCCACTGGGGGTCATAAAGAAAGGTCTTGCTAACCTGAAGCACTTCCCCTCCTTCCCTCAAAAGTGTGAGATCTTTTGTTTAGAAATTATTAAAAATTTTAAGATGGTGACAGAAGAGCACAGAGTCCTCTGTGCAAAGAACCTTCTATAACTGCACAAGCTGTGTGTCCACAAAGTTTTTTTCAATGGAATTCTCTTTCCCAGAAAAAAAAAAAAAAAAACCTCACCTCCTGAAAATACGAAATAAGGAAGAACCAGAAGAGAGTTTAATTGGAGATACTACAAGAAAATGGAAGCAAGGGAAGAGGAAAACAAATTCACAAAAGCAAAAGCTTCACCAGAAAATGTTGCCATGAAATGCTGAGAAACTGTCAAATTTTAACCATGAAAAATAGAAAACATGAAAAAAAAAAAGAGGGGGAGGAAGAGAACTTAATGAAGCATTTGCCTCTTTGCAGAAGAGTAATGAAAGAAATGATGAGACATCAGATGATGAGAACTGAATTGGCCAAATGCCTGAAAACAGTAAAACATAGTGTAAACCAGTGGTTCTCAAGCCTGGCTGCATATTAGAACCACCTGTGGAACTCTTAAGTCACGCCAGTGCTCCAAATCTGGGTGCATAGATTTTTCTCTAATAGTTCCGGGCTGGGGCCTGCACACTGGTATGTTTCAGCATCTCCATGTGTGTGCCTGCTAAATTGCATCAGTTGTGTCCAACTCTTTGCAACCCATGGACTGTAGCTCTCCAGGCTCCTTTGTCCATGGGATTCTCCAGGCGAGAATACTGGTGTGAGTTGCCTTTCCCTTCTCCAGGGCATCTTCCCAACCCAGGGATTGAATCCATGTCTCGAACATCTCCTGAACTGACAGGCAGGTTCTTTACTACTAGTGCCACCTGGGAAGCCCGCAGATGACTAATGGGCAGCCAGCATTGATAATTACACACAACTAAAGGAAAATTAGAAGGTAGGGAGACAATTTAACAGAAAAATTAGGAGGATGAGAGATGCTGCACGAATTGCCTTATTTTTACTAGCTGAAGATAAATATAAGCCTGTAAAATCAATTAATAGAAGTATAACTACATTTTTCAGCACAAATGGAAAAACTAAGAAACATATTAGAGTTAACTAAAATTAGATAGAGGAGGAAATGAGCTGAAATAAAATAGATTTCTTTTTTTTTTTGAAGGAAATTTAGAAATATATTGACCAAATATGAAAAAGACTAATTTAACATATGAGTTATAATTATAAGGGGAGCCAGTAGTACAGAGTAGTCTTCCCTGGTGGCTCAGAGGTTAAACCATCTCCCTGGAATGTGGGAGACCCAGGTTCGATCCCTGGGCTGGGAAGATCCCCTGGAGAAGGAAATGACAACCCACTCCCATACTCTTGCCTGGAGAATTCCATGGACTGAGGAGCCTGGTAGGCTACAGTCCATGGAGTCACAAAGAGTCGGACACGACTGAGCGACTTCACTACTACTAGTAGTACAGAATATAGTATTTCTCTATTTTTAGGAGATGCATACATCAAAAACAAATAAAACAGAGTGAATAACTTTTTAAGATATCTTTCAGTTCAGTTCAGTTTAGTCACTCAGTCATGTCCGACTCTTTGCGACCCCCATGAATCGCAGCATGCCAGGCCTTCCTGTCCATCATCAACTCCCGGAGTTCACTCAGACTCATGTTCATCGAGTCGGTGATGCCATCCAGCCATCTCATCCCCTGTCGTCCCCTTTTCCTCCTGTGCCAAATCCCTCCCAGCATCAGAGTCTTTTCCAATGAGTCAAATCTTTGCATGAGGTGGCCAAAGTACTGGAGTTTCAGCTTTAGCATCATTCCTTCCAAAGAACACCCAGGACTGATCTCCTTTAGGATGGACTGATTGGATCTCCTTGCAGTCCAAGGGACTCTCAAGAGTCTTCTCCAACACCACAGTTCAAAAGCGTCAATTCTTCAGCATTCAGCTTTCTTCACAGTCCAACTCTCACATCCATAAATGACTACTGGAAAAACTATAGCCTTGACTAGACAGACCTTTGTCGGCAAAGTGATGTCTCTGCTTTTGAATATGCTATCTAGGTTGGTCATAACTTTTCTTCCAAGGAGTAAGTGTCTTTTAATTTCATGGCTGCAATCACCATCTGCAGTGATTTAGAAGATATGAAATATTTAATAAGACTATGACATCCACATCTGTCATAAGGTAAATGTGAATTGTTTTAATTCACCTATTAAAATAAAAATAATTGCTCTTTTGATCACATAGAAAGTCCCAGTTCTATTATATATGTATGTGTATGTGTGTAGGCATAAGTATATAGAGAGAGTTTGACTGTTTACCTCCATCTCATAGAGTAAGAAAGCTAGGACATTTTATGCCACTCTTAACTGAAGTTGGGTCAGGTTTCTAAAAATAAGTAAAAATACTAAGATAATTCATAATTTTAAAAAGTAGGTAAACATTTAATGTATTAATAGCTAAATATTATTTTATGTGGTAGAAGATAAAAATTATATTTATGTGAGGCTTTATGAATCAATAGACTTCTCTGTCAAAGGATTGAAGGAAAAAAATTAAAGAAAATGATTATGTTTAATTTTATATATCATATTCTTTGAGTTGATTTTTATCCAAAAATGTTAAGCATAGTTTTAATTTTTTTTTATATGTTGGGTTTACACTGGTTTTTCTGGATTATGGTGTCTATTTTAGACATTTATTTGTGTATACATTTATTCAAACATTTGCAGGGAGTATTTTTATTCTTTTAGAAGAGGGATAGTAAAGGAAAATTAAAAACTATTTCTCTCCTCACAACACTTTAAAAATTGACTACTTGGAGTTAGTGTAGACCCACAGGGCTTCCCTGGTGCCTCATATGGTAAAGCATCTACCTGCAATGCAGGAGACTCAGGTTTGATCTCTGGGTTGGGAAGATCCCCTGGAGAAGGAAATGGCAATCCATTCCAGTATTATTGCCTGGGAAATTTCATGGACAGAGGAGCCTGGCAGGGTACAGTCCATGGGATTGCAAAAAGTTGGTCATGACTAAGCAACTAACACACACACAGGCTAAGGGCTCAGTCTCACAAATTGGCCCCCACTTCAGATGACAATGAAAAGTCCAGGCCTCCAGTACTTCTAAATCTTCTAGCTATAAATCAGGGGTTCCCACAAGCCCCTCTTTGGGTTTGATAATTTGCTAGAAGAGTTCACAGAACTCTGGAAAGTGCTGCGCTTATTACCCATTTATAAAAGGGTGCAACTCAGGAGCAAGCCATGGAAGGTGAGCATAGCACAAGGTCTGGGGAAGGAGCAGGAGCTTCTGGGTTCATGTGTTCACCAATCCAGAAGCTCTGTGCACCCCTTCATATTTAGGATTTTTTAATGAAATTTCCATTACAAAAGAATGATTTGTTGAAAACATTGGCCATGGGTGATTAAGTCAGTCTCCAGCCCCTTTTCTTTCCCTAGAGGTAAGGAGTTGAGGGGGGGTCTTCCCTTGTAGCTCAGTTGGTAAAGAATCTGCCTGCAATGCAGGAGACCCTGGGTCAGGAAGATCTCCTGGAGAAGGAAATGGCTACCCACTCCAGTATTCTTGCCTGGAGAAGCCCATGGACAGTGGAGCCTGGCAGGTTACAGCCCATGGGGTCACAGGAGTTGGACACAACTTAGCAACTAAATCACCAACAAGGAGCTGGGGCTGAAAGTTCTAACTCTCTAATCACGTGGTTGGTTCCTCTGGCAACCAGTCACCTTTCTCAAGGAGTCACCACATTAGTATAAACTGGGGTTAGATCAAGAGGGATTTGTTATGAATAACAAAAGATGCCTCTCTCACCTTTATCACTAAGGAAATTCCAAGGGCTTTAGGGAGTTCTGGTCTAGAAACAGGGGGCAGAGATCAAATATATATTTCTTACTATGTCACAAATGGTTAAAAAAAAATAAAAGAAGGTATGCCTTGTATATTAAAAGGACATATAAATTAATGACAAAGGATGGGATAGTTAGAGAAACATGAAACTATTGACAATTTAGAATCCAGAAAGAACTTATATTTCCATTTAGATTAATATGCACATGCATTAGAGTTTAAGTCATGTTCAATTTATTTACTTATAAAGCACATTAAAAATAATCTCTATAAAATATGCTAAAATTTTTTAAGGTTGAAAAGTTAATTAGTAAATTTGACTGCCTTTTTTCAGTACCTAAAATGCAATCTGTTAGTCTGTGGGCGGAACTTGTTGTTATTTTATTGTGTTATGCACTGACCAACTGTTAATTTATATTAAGCCAGGTATGGATAAAAAGAGCAAATTATTTTTTAAAACAATCAGAAATATGTCCTACTTCTTCCAATAAAATTCCATCCTAGTACTGTTAATTGCCCCTGGCTTTGTATAGGACAACAGATGGACTCCACGGCTGAAAGGAAAAATTCATGCATTCCAAAGGAAATTTTAGTAGAAATTCTCAAAGGAAAAAAAATAAGGGCATGAGAAAGAGCATTTGAAGACAAAATCATACGAAATTTATGTGATTATGGGCCAGACATAAATGTTTTTAAGGTGTACAGGTAGAAATACAAGTTTCCCTTGCTGTCTAGAAGTAGAGCTTTCCTATGAAAGCTTTCATAGGCCAAAAAGTATAAAGGCAAGAAGCAATTACCTTAGGACATTCCTTGCTAATGGAAGCACAAAATAAAGGGAGGTGAAAGCACAGATGCTTACCGACACAGTTCAAAGCTTAGGGCACCTTGATGTTGAGATGCTGCTGAGGTGGGTCCTGGGGAAGAAGCTTGGCGAGACCACTCTCACTGCATGGGGTGCACTGCCTCTATAACAGCTTGCTGCAAAACAAATAGCTGAATGATATTTTCATTTTCTCCTTTTTCCATAAAAATGAAAATCCTCCTGAGATTTCTTTTTGTTAGCTAAAACAAGCACTAATGTAGGTCTTTCATGAACATAAAGTGGAGTAAAGTGAACTTATGAAAAATGGAGAACACTTGTGAATACTTTCCATTTGATAATAGTAGGGAAACAGTTTTTAAATTTATAACTTATCTATAGTTCCATGCTTTTTAATTACATCATACCCTTTTTGTTCTTAGGTTTGATATTCTGTTAAAAAAAACATATTTGGTGAGCAACATATTTTTCTCAAGGTTCTTATTCTATGTTTGAGCAAAAGGGCCCCCCTCCCAGTGCAATCTAACACTTTTGTATTAAAGGATGACTAATTATGCCCTCCTTCTCTTGTTCACACTTTTCACTAGTCAGATGAAATGTTTTGCAAATTTATAGCTTATGCACCATCTGGCTTTGGTACATAATTCACACAGTCAAAGACAGTGTAGTTTAGTTACATGACTAAAAGGAATGGATTTGAATCCAGGGAGACCTTCCTTTGTCATAGGCTGTATGAATATGGATTAATTATTTACTATCTCTGGTCTGCAGTTTCCTTATCTGTAAATTGAAGACAACATACTTACCTATGGAGTTGTGATATAGATGAAGTGATTTAAGTAGAGAAAGGTGTTGGTTTAGAAACACAGCACATGTCTTTTAGAACTGAACATTCACTAGTAGTTGACTATTAATTTTTACCTAAGTATAAAGAAAATGTAACCATTCAACCCGGTCTAATATCTTTTATGAACAGGTGGCAGTTCCTACAATGATGATTAGAGTGGCAAGTGTTGTAGGACACAAAGAAGGGGGTATCAATTTGCTTTTGGAGACAATAAGAGGCCTGAGGAAATATAAAGATGTTTCAACTAAAAAAAAAATAATTTGAAAAATTTTACTTAATATACCAAATGTTTGATGGTGAAAAGTGAAAGTTGCTCAGTTGTGTCCGACTCTTTGAGACCCCATGACTATACAGTCCATGGAATTCTCCAGGCCAGAATACTGGAGTGGGTAGCCTATCCCTTCTCCAGGAATCAAACCAGGGTCTCCTGCATTGCAGGCGGATTCTTTACCAACTGAGCTATCAGGGTATGGACACCAAATCAATACAAAGTTTGTGTGATCCTCCATTTTGTCTATCTATCTGTCTAAAATTTTCAGCCCTGCTCCAGTTTCGGGACTCAAGTTACAGTTCTCCCAGTCCTCGAGGTTCCATGCAGTCTCTTGGAATTCACAAAATCCTGTCAGCCCTCATCTACCACCATGTCTTCCATTTAAACTGTAGAATCCAAAAAGCTCTCTAATGAGATTAAGAAAGCATGAGTTCAAGGTTCAGACAATTTCATAGTTTTGTGTGTTATGATTTTTTTTGGCCTTGCATCTTGTGGGGTTCCCTAACCAGAGGTCAAACCTGGACTGGCAGTGGAAGCCCTAAGTCCTAACCACTGGACTGCCAGGGCACTCCCTGATACTGTTAGTTTCCTGAGAGTAAAAGCCACCCTGAAGAGGGAATTCCCAGCTGTGATCGTTTTCCAGAAGTCTCTGCCTTTATTAGGATAAACGAGGGGCTTCCAGGTGGCTCAATGGTAAAGAATCTACCTGCTAATGCAGGAGAAACAGTGGACGTGGGTTTGATCCCTGGGTCGGGGAGATCCCCCTGAGAAGGAAAAGGCAATCCACTCTAGTATTCTTGCCTGGAAAATCTGATTGACAGAGGAGCCTGGCGGGCTGCAGTCCATGGGACCGCAATGAGTCGGTCACGACTGAGCATGCATGCACCTCAGATTAAGGGAGTTCCAAGAAGTATTTTACCCTGCGTCTGTTGAATCTCAAGTATTTCTTCAGCTTAGATTGTCTTTATAATAACCATGTGTTAAAGGAAATGTTTCCATACAGTGAATTCTATCCCTGTTTTGAGATGTGCTTGTGATTGCAGGCCCCCCAAATCCCAGATTTGGAGGTCTGGGAAAGTCAGTGATTATGTCCATCACCTTAGTTATTAAGGACCCTTCTTTCCTGCTGATCACGGCAGTTTTGCTGCTATTGAGGGTCATATTCTGGGTGACCAATGACTCTGCCTCATATGAACCTTGTGTATTCTCCCACAACAAATGTCTTGTAGGCTGCATAAAACATACAAACTGGGACAGGGGAAAGAAATTAAAGTGATTCGCTCGGAATTTGTAGCTATAATATATTGACTATATAGCTATACAGCACTATTTAATAGATACACAATATGAGGCACATGTAAAATTTCAAATTTTCTAGTAGCCACATATCTTTAAAAGTAAAAATAAACAAATAAAATTCATTTTAATAGTGTATTTCATTTAATACAGCATATCTAAAATATCATTTCATCATGTAGCTGATACAAATACCTTATTGAGATATTTTCATTCTTTTTTCATATGACAGCTTCAAAATCTGGTGTGTATTTTATATTCATATTGCAAGTCAATCAGAACAGCCCCAGTGTGGGTGCTGACTGGTCTCTTGTGGCTTGTGCCTTCCATATTGGACAGGAAACAGGCATATGTTTAATCTGACTTAAGGAAAACCATGGTAACACAAGGAAAGATATTCTCATTCTAGAATTTATGATTATATTTTATTTTTTATTGAAATATCATTGATTTACAATGTTTCAGGTGTACAGCAAGGCAATTTGGTTATTTGAAACAACTTTCCAAGACACACAAACTAGGCAAGGAGTGAATAACCTGGCACATAATATTTCACATCTCCAAGATGCAAAATACGACCACCTAGAGATCCATAGCATGAGGACCAAATGTCAAATGTGAAATTGATCACAAAACAGAATTCATATCCTAGACCCGAGAAGACTCAAGAAAGCCACATAGCGGCCTTTCAATAGCCGAAAAAGTCTCAGTAGACAACCAACATGAATAAATGCTTTTTGTTCAAACGAAACTAATATTTTAAATGCATATTGAGAACTCCTCTGTTGTTATTTGAATCTAATGGCAGAATCGCATTTCTGCTAACTGACTTCCTGTATTTCCATCCTGAGGAGAAGCCTCAATGTACCCAATTTCCTCATTCTGTAATTACAGATCTTGTGTCTCAGTCTCCTTCTGGAAAGAGCCCCCCACCTACATGTTAGGAAGTCATTAAGAATTCATCTCCATTCAATCTTCTGAATTTCTGCCAAGATTGCTAACAGAGGGCCAAACAGCTCTTAGATGCTTGTAGATCTGGGCTGAACTGAGCAGGAGGATTTACAGTGAATCTCTGTTTACCATTACTGATTCTGAGTGATCAGATTTCCTATTAGATTTAATTTAGATGATTTCTATTGGTTTTACTAGTGAAAACAGTGGAAAAATGGAAAATAACATATGAAAAATGTCTTCAGTGGAATCACATTACTAACATGGATATTTCATTTCTTAAGAGCTCTTCTGGTCACAGTTTGCAAATCGCTGTCAGCTAGGTACTGAATTTTTCAATAAATAGATTTCTCTCTTTTGTGAAATTAGCTTACTCTGCTTCTTCTTGTTTGTAATTGTCATAAATCTGGAAGCATATAACATATGGTAGCTTTATTTCTTCATCATTATAAAGATGTATGACACCAGGAAGAAAAAATTGAATGTAAAGTGTGTGTCAGCACAATATAGATAATTAATTGTTATTTAAGATATACTAGGGGATGGTTTTTATTATAAGCAATCTTTGTGTTTTCCAGGCCTTTGAAGAATTGTATTTATGACCATTTACTACTCAGAATATAACCCTGAAATCCTCCCCTCTGCTTTATAAAAACAAATCATACTGTCAAGCAGTGTTTTCCCTGTGAGTTTATCAAGTCACAAGGTAAGTGACAGTTCACCATATAAAGCTGTTTAGAGTAAATAAAGATACAGTTTACTATAAGTGATTACCTAATCTCCTTTTAACTCCTGTAAAGTCTTGGCATAAAAGTAGCTTGAGTAATTGACAATGGGGCATAGTTTGAGATGACATATTGTAAAAATTTTTATTTTTGAGAACTACAGAAAGTAATGATTATGGAGATATCTTTTATATTAAGAGAATATCTTTTATTGAGCACTTATTTGCTTCTTTTAAATAGCCCCTCTCATCTTAGATGTTAAAAAAGGAAATAAATATACCTTTCTACCATATCAGACCCCAGAAATTGAATATTAAGTGTCATATATATGTACATGTATATACAACACCCTCTAGAATATACTAGGAATTTAAAAAATAGAACTAATTTAAAGTTGCGCTTTTCTGGGGATCTTTAAAAAAAAAGAAAAGTCATTGGATAAAAAAGACAGATCCATTTAAAACACTCAACCCAAAATGGAAACAAAACCATATGTGTACATGTGTATACACTAAAGGAAAAATCTATGTATATATAGCATATATATATATATATATGTAATGTATTACATATATATATATATATGTATATACCTCCTCTCCTTTAAAGTAGCACAAATGAGGCATCATCAGCCAAACTGGACACTTTATGTCTTGTAAAGTCACTTTTCATGCAGATTACTCGGAAGGTTACTGTTTGCCTCTCTTGTGCGACTTCCATGAAATCAGCATTCAGTAAGCCTGGCTTCCTGGCAACAACGGAACATTCATCTCATGTGTGAGGGAAGAGATCCCTCCAATGAGAAGGGAGGCAGAGAGTGGGAAAAGTGGCAACTCGGGTACAAAGGAGCAAAGAACGGTGATTCATAAGGAGGGTGGGAGAGCCAGGCCTGCCTGCCTCCACGCCTGCCACAGTATAGATTCCACTCCTGGCACTTACTTGGCAGATGAACCACAAGGGCACTGACTGCCAGCTTTATAAAGGTAACCTTTATGTGAAGAGGAACTGTTCTTTGACAATGTCTCCAATTTGCTTGCCATAAGAAATTTTTTTCGCAAAGAAAAAGAGGGAAATTCATGAAGAAGCATATTTCATTCTTCTATCCTCATTTACCTCTTGCTGCAGAGGCAACGTTCAGGATTCATTGTGAAAAAATTCCTCTATGCCTTGTGTGTTCTTCATTGTCCTTAAGGATGTTTAAAAGTCAGTTAATTAGAGAACACAGCAACAATGGCTTTCATTAGTTCACTGTATTTTATTTCAATTCAGGGCCGTACAATAACTAGTCCTCCCTGGTAACCTTTTGTATGGTTAATTCTTTCAGTTCATCTCATTCCCAAGAGGTCAGTCTCTACCTAGAATGTTGCCTTCTGTCCCAGTATCCCTACTTTCACCCACATGCCACATTAGAAAAGTAGCTGTGATGGTGGCCTTCTTGCTTCCATTTAGATGTCTGCTGCTGCTGCTGCTGCTGCTGCTAAGTCACTTCAGTCGTGTCCGACTCTGTGTGACCACATAGACGGAAGCCCACCAGGCTCTCCTGTCCCTGGGATTCCCCAGGCAAGAACACTGGAGTGGGCTGCCATTTCCTTCTCCAATGCATGAAAGCGAAAAGTGAAAGTGAAGTCGCTCAGTCATGTCCGACCCTCAGCGACCCCATGGACCGCAGCCCTCCAGGCTCCTCCGTCCACGGGATCCTCCAGGCAGGAGCACTGGAGTGGGGTGCCTCTAACCACCTGTAATTTATTATTCTCAGAACTCATGTACTGACAATCAGAGGTGCCAAAAGAGATAAGATACCTTATGTCTGAGAAAGAGAAAGCTCTTGCTTACGAGAGTTGGAGGGAATTTTATACTCTCACAGTTAGATGCATGAATTCAGTGGAAGAAAACAAAAATAAAATCTCACCTTGTTTTTTGATGAATATAGAAATACCAGGAACAGTCTCCATACTGAAAAAGAAGTGTATTTGAAGAGTTTACCTGCCTGTGCATGCTGAGTAGGCTGCCAGCTGAGACTGATGGTAAGCCCATTCAGAAATTTCAAACCATAGCTCCTTCAGGAATAATGTGCTATTGTGCCTGCTAGCTCCAAGCCAGAAAGGGCTTTTCCCCTTACAGCTGGCCTCAGGCTTAGTGATGAATCACTTGCTTCTTTATACTTTTGCTCTTCGTATTTTGTTGAAGATTACTGGCCATAATTGATGGCTCCATGCAATTCGTAAAAGCAGAAAATAGCTGCTCTCGCATAAAACAAGAGGAAGAAAAAGGCCATACTGTATGTCTACCTTAGGTTTGTCACCAAACTAGTCAGTTATGCTTGCCCAAGAATGGGAATTTAGTTTCCTATTTTGTCGCTCAGATATTATGGTCTTTACTCATAACTGGATCATGCTGTAAATCAAAAAAATAATGTCTTCTAGACTAGCGCATGGAGAAGGAAATGGCACCCCACTCCAGTACTCTTGCCTGGAAAATCCCATGGACAGAGGAGCCTGGTAGGCTATAGTACATGGGGTCGCTGAGGGTCGGACGCGACTGAGCGACTTCATACACACACACACACACACACACACACACACACATAGCACATACTTTTAGGCTAGACTGAATATGGCTCCATTGAAAGGGTGTTTTGGATTATAAAAACAGTATCATATGTTCACTTTCTATATATTGGTATTGCATTGTGTACTTTTTATTTTTAGTATTTATCATAATTCCAATTTATCAACTATTCATTCATCACTTATTTACCAATAAGTTTAGCATTTGTAAACTAAGCCCCAAAAGAGATTCCTCTTGGTCATTGCTTATCCACATCACCTAGCACATGTGAGATGCTCAATAAACATTTCAAATTATTGGATGAAAGACTAACACAAGGATGTATAACATAAGGTCTCACTATATTATGTACTTTGTTACGAAAATCAGCCAAATATATGCATTTATATGAAAATATGAGCGAGAGGTAAAAGTAACAAGATAGGGAGTGATATAGAAGTTTGGGGGAAGATACATTTACTTTTTTAACTCAGAAGGGAAGATTAGAGCAGGTTACAAGGCAGGAACAGTGAAGCAGGGCTTGAAAACAGAAGAGCAATAGAAAAATTGAGGGACTGAGAAGCATCAAATTATTTGGGTAGAACAGATTGAAGCAAAGGGCTGATTTATGAAGTTGTTGGAAATCATGCTGGAAAAGACAGATGAGGGGCACTTTACCAAAAGTTCTGTGTAACAAACTGTAGGATTTAGTTTCTATTTAGTCAGAAAAGGAGTCAGCAAGGCTTTTCAGTAAGTCAATACCAGGATCAGAGGGAGGCATTGGGAAGACTAATCTGAGAGCATTGGGAACGATTTGTTACAATGTGAAGAAGGAAGAAAGGAATTGCATTAAAATGCTATTGTTATTGTTCAGAAAGTGGATAATGAAGTATGGTGAAGAAGGAGCATTTAAACTTAGGAGAGTGATGACTTAAAGGTTATCAACATCAGCTAATAAGCCAGCCATGGCACTGTTAACAGAAATATGAAAAATCAAGCAAAGAGCAAGTTTGGATAAGATGACGTTAGTACTAATCATGTTAGATTAGAGGCACTGATAGACCATGTTTAGAAATTTGACAATGCAATTGGAATTTCAGAGTTTAAATCTTCATGATAGAGCAGTGCAGGATAGTGGGAAATAACAACATGAGGAGCAGTTCAGGATAGTGGGAAATACCAACATGAGGAGCAGTTGATGGATTAAGTAGAATGGAGATGAAGGTCATTAGGTTATCAGAGCTAAGAGGGTGAGGGTCATTAGCGCTGAGTAGTCTACGGGTAAAGGATGAATGGGAAGAGAAGATTTACTTCTAAGGAGGAAATGAAGAATATGTTCCTTATTGCCTCCTTAGAATGAACTATGACAGCCTTTACTTTCTTGGGCTCCAAAATCACTGCCGACAGTGACTGAAGGCATGAAATTAAAAGATGCTTGCTCCTTGGAAGAAAAGCTATGACAAACCTTGACAGCATATTAAAAAGCAGAGACATCACTTTGCTGACAAAGGTCTGTAGAGTCAAGGCTATGGTTTTTCCAGTAGTCATGTACACATGTGAGAGTTGGACCATAAAGAAGGCTGAGCACCAAAGAATTGATGCTTTCGAAATGTGGTGCTGGAGAAGACTCTTGAGAGTCCCTTGGACAGCAAGGAAAAATCAACCCTGAATATTCATTGGAAGGACTGATGCTGAAACTGAAGCTCCAATACTTTGGCCACATGATGCAAAGAATTGACTCACTGGAAAAGACCCTGATACTGGGAAAAGATTGAAGCCAGGAGGAGAAGGGGACGACAGAGGATGAGATGGTTGGATAGCATCATCGACTCAATGGACACAAGTTTGAGCAAACTCAGGGAGATAGTGAAAGACAGGGAAGCCTGGTATACTGCAGTCCATGGGGTTGCAAAGAATCACAATGACTGAACGACTGAACAACAACAGCAATACAATTTTTTAAGGCTCTTGTTATATATTGATAATATGGTGCTATTGTCTCTCTCTCTTTCACCACCCCCCACACATGCATATACGTATTCATGTTACACGGTTGGTTCATACTAAATTTGAGGTACTAGGTACTATTTCTTCCTGGTGGCTCAGAGGTAAAGAATGCACCTGCCAATGCAGGAGACATGGGTTCGATCTCTGGGGTTGGGAAGATCCCTGGAGAAGGAAATGGCAACCCACTCCAGTATTCTTCCCTGGAGAATCCCATGGACAGAGGAGCCTGGTGGGCTACAGTCCATAGGGTCCCCAAAATGCCAGACATGACTGAGCAAATAAACAACAACATGTCTTTTTCACACATATAAACTGCTACTAAATTAGATTTTCTCATTTGAATACAAAAGCAATCTTAAGACTCTATTTTGAATCTTGTTTCTGCACTACATCCAATCCAGGTTTGTGTTATCTGTAAATTATATAAGCAAATCTTCAATATCTTCATCTGTCTATGGTAAAAAGTCTGAACTATGCAAAATCCAGGTCTTCTTGTAGTTTACTAAAGTCTCCTTATATACTGAAATCAAATTAGTTAAACTTTAGAATCTTTTAATTTTAGAGTAGGAAATCAGCTTGGAATAAGTCATCTCCTGTGAAATCATCTCCTTAATTTTTTAATCAATTAAGAAACAGACCCAAAGAAATTTGCTAATGTTTACAAGGCCACACAGTCAGAATGATAAAGATACACACTGTTGCTGTTCTACATATTTAATTTCATTCTCATTTTCCTCCCTACCTGCCAATTGTTTTTATCCAAAATTATATCATTGGAAGATTCACTACACACATCATTGAAATCAAGAACTTTATATCAGCTAATTACTAGAGAAATGCAAATCAAAATCATAATGAGAAATCTCTTCACACCAACCAGAATAGCTATCATCAAAAATCCATAAGCAGTAAATGCTGGAGAGACTGTGGAGATAAGGAAACCCTCATTACACTGTTGGTTGGAATGTAAATTGGTACAGCCACTATGAGTTTCCTTAAAAAACTAAAAATAGAGCTACCATATGACCCTGCAATCCCACTTCTGGGCAAATATCCAGGAAAAAAAACACAATCTGAAAGGATACATGCACCCCAATGTTCATTGCAACACTGTTTATGATAGCTAACACATGGAAGCAACCTAAATGTCCATAAACAGAGGAATGGAAAAAGATGTGTCCATTATATATACAGTAGAATATTACTCAGCCTTTAAAAAGGATAATATAATGCCATTTGCAACCACATGAATGGACCAAGAGATTGTCATATTGAGTGAAGTAAGTCAGACAGAGAATGAGAAATATCGTATGACATCCCTTTTGTTGGAATCCAAAAAGAAATGATGCAAATAAACTTACAAAGAGACATTACTTTGCTGACAAAAGTCCATCTAGTCAAAGCTATGGTTTTTCCAGTAGTCATGTATGGATGTGAGAGTTGGACTATAAAGAAAACTGAGTGCCAAAGAATTGATGCTTTTGAACTGAGGTGTTGGAGAAAACTCTTGAGCGTCCCTTGGACTGCAAAGAGATCAAACCAGTCCATCCTAAAGGAAATTAGTCCTGAATATTCATTGGAAGGAGTGATGGTGAAGCTGAAACTCCAATACTTTGGCCACCTGTTGCAAAGAACTGACTCATTGGAAAAGACCCTGATGCTGGGAAAAGATTGAAGGCAGAAGAAGAAGGGGACAACAGAGGATGAGGTGGTTGGATGGCATCACCAACTCAACGGACACGAGTTTGAGCAAGCTCTGGGGGTTGGTGATGGACGGGGAAGCCTGTGTGCTGCCGTCCAAGGGGTCACAAATAGGCATGACTGAAACGAACTGACTGAAACTTAGAGAACAAAAAGAGACTCAAAGACTTAGAGAACAAATTTATGACTGCTGGAGGGAAGGGATAGTTAGGGAGTTTGGAACGGACATGTACACACTGCTATACTTAAAATGGGTAACAAACAAGGATCTACTGTATAGCAAATGAACTCTGCTCAATGTTGTGTGGCAACCTGGATGGTAGGGGAGTTTGGGGAAGAATTCATATGTGTGTCTGTATGGCTGAGTCCTTTCTCTGTTCACTTGAGACAGTCACAGCATTGTTGGTTAGTCTGCTGTACTCCAATACAAAATTAAAAGTTTAAAAAAATTTAAAAATGAGAAAAAGAAACTTTATGTCCGTGACATTTTCCTCTCAACATATCAGCAGAAATGAAGTCAAAATGGCATACCTTGCTTTAGTGTGCCATTTATTTATTCAGCCTGCATTTTCTCACTGTCCTAAGGGAAGTATATACACTCCCCTTTTAGCTTGAGGATCATTCTCTGTTTGAACAACTAGAAACAAAATTAATTTGATGGGATCTCGGTGTCCAGCACCTTTTCACTTGAGGAAGCAGAAAACTGTGTCACAGAGAAATAAAATGGCTTGCTCAAGAGTGATATTGAGCCAGTTGCCTTTTCTTTTTTATTTGTTAACATTACATCTTAAGTCCTGAGACTGTTCCTCTTTCTTTTCACTTGGAACAAGCCATGAGCCTCATCTTGTTCAGTGAGGACTTCAGTCTTCCTGATACTATTCATACAAGTTCACACTAATCTTTGGCTTAGTCTTGGTCATATGCCCACATTCCGTGGCTTGTTCTAGTTCCTTTTAGAAAGTGTCTTTACTTGCTTCCCTCCTTAAGATTTTAGGGCATTTTTAAGTGATTACTTAGTTAAAATTCTTTCCCTCCAGCCCATTCCAGATTATTCCTGTTATTACAAAGCCGATCTTTTTATAACAGCATGTTTTTGCCCTAAATTTTTAAAATATATTTTCTAAAACTCGAGTAGAACTTTCCCTTCCCATACCTTACTGTTACTTGGTAATAATTGTTGTTACCAAGTCTTGTGTAGCTCTGTAGCCTCTGTTGCCACATCCACATTGTGAATTTGTTCTTCAGTGATGACTAAAATTAGGTAGAGGCGATGATAGATTGGGATTTGGGGACTGACATGTACACACTGCTGTATTTAACACAGATAACCAACAAGGACCTACTGTGTAGCCCAGGGAATGCTGCTCAGTATTCTGTAATAACCTAAATGGGAAAAGAATTTGAAAAAGGATAGATTCATGTGTATCTATAACTGAATCACTTTGCTGTACACCTGAAACTAACAGAACATTGTTAATCAATTACACCTGTCTGAAAGGGGTCTTTCCCATTTCTGATGTTCCCCAGCAATGCCTGTGATGGGGTGTGTAAATCTGTCTAAGTGTACAGTTCAGTATTGCAAACCTTCCCCTTGGATGCTGACATAACCCACATTCTCCACAATCAGCTTTATTGGTAATAAAGGTGGTATATCTTTATATTTTTTCCTTTTCTATTTGTGTTCTCTGTCTAGCTCTTCTCTCTGTTAGCTCAGGCAGGGGACAATGGACATTAACACTTGAGTTCCATCAAACCCAACGCCTAAGAACCATGTCTTGAAACACTGAATCCAACTCCAGTGCCTCTGGTGAAAGCTTGTTGGCCTGCCACCTTGATGGTCCTTAAAGATAGCTCTGAGGGGCTGTGTGGCCATGAAATGCAGAAAGCTCTGTTGATGGAGAGAAGAGGAAAAGGAGTTAGCAAAGGAAGTAGGAAAGGAAGGAATAGATGGGAAGTGAGAGATAGTACAGGAATTTACAGATACACAAAGCCCATAAGTTCTCCAAATAGCTTCAGATGTGTTATATACTGTGCATGTGGTGATTTTGATGGGAAAAAAATAAGAAAGATGAAAAGGTAGCCAGAAAGGCTATTAGGAGAATAGATGCTCTAATCTTTTTTTTTTTTTTTTTTAAGATAAAGGATATTGATAGAAGGAAAGAGTCCATGAAAAAGACTGAAAATGCTAGAAAGGAAGTATTTGTGTGTGAGTATGTTGTTGTGTGAGGGGGAGGGAGAGGGAGGGAGAGAGAGGAAGACGAGAATCTTACATCAATGTTTCTTAAGGTAATTTTTAAATTCAGATTCTTCAATAAGCTCAGGGATCTGTATTTAACACCTGGTGAGTGCTAAACACACTAAAGATTAGTAACTATCACTTAAGTGTCTTGGAATGGGATGTACTTTTGTGTTTACTGGCAAGAGATTAGCTTTAGATAAGAAGTAAAGGCCCTCTGACTCTAGATGGAATGATGACAAGATAGAAATACGTTTAGTATATGGTGAAGTAAAAAAAAAGATATATAAAAAGGTGCAAGAAGACCTGTGTTACTTAATGTTGCATGATTTTTTGCTTTTATTATTCTTTTAAAGAGAGGAATAATTTTCTCTGTGTATTAGTCCTTGTGCATATGTTCTCAGTCGTGTCAGCTCTTTGTAACCCTGTGGACTGTAGCCCTCCAGGCTCATCTGTCCATGGAATTCTCTAGGCAAGAATATTGGGTTGGGTTGCCATTTCCTCCTCCAGGGGATCTTCCCCACCCAGGGCTCAAACTAGCATCTCCTGTGAATCCTGCGTTGGCAGGCAGGTTCTTTTACCCAGTGAGCCACCTGAGACAGTCCATCAGTCTCTGTGCTTGGTACTTTGTGTGTGTTAGTCACTCAGTTGTGTTTGATTCTTTGCAACCCCATGGACAGTAGCCCGCCAGGCTTCTCTGTCAATGGGATTCTCCACTCAAGAATACTGGGGTGGGATGCCATTTCCTTCTCTAGCTTGGTACTTCTATTCTATGCCTTAATACTCAACACTGTCTCTATAGAGTTGACATTATTTTCTCATTTGTCTTAAAAAGAAACTAAGATTCATAGAAATTGAGTAATATGTCAGGATGACACATTCAAGTACTAGTAGAACTGGGGTCTGGTTTCAAGTAAATCAGGCAAATCTGTCTCCACATCTCCAACTTCTTTAGTATAAGGTAAGGGTATTCAGACATTTTCTGTAAAAGGCCATGGAGTAAAGGTTTTATGTTTTGTGGACAGTTACTTAACACTGGTACTGACTGCAAAACCTGCCACAGATAATAAGGTAAATTGTGGGCATACCTGGTTTAAGAAAAGCTTTATTTGTGGATACAGAAATTTATAGGAATTTACAGATATAGAAATAACACAAGTTCCCCAAATAGCTTCAGATATATTACATAACTGTGCAAGTGGTAATTTTGATGTTAAAAAATAAGAGAGATGAAAAGGTAGCCAGAAAGGCTGTTAGGACAATAGATGCTCTAATCTTTTTTTTTTTTTAAGGTAAAGGATATTGATAGAAGTAAAGAGCCCAGGAAAGAGACTAAAAATGTCAGAAAGGAAGTATTCATGTAATTTCCATATATAACAAAATATTTTTCTTCTCTTCATGTTTTTTCAACCATTTAAAAATGTTGAAACCATCTTAACCTTGTGGGCGGTACAAACCCAGATGGTGGGCCATATTTGGTCCATGGGCTTATCAGCTCCTGGCATAAGGCTCTGGCTATCAGATTCATGCTCTCCACATCATTCTTCCAAATGTAGGATCTGAGATTATCCAATCAGAGCAAAAACTACGGTTTACAGTGATAAGTAACTTTCTGAAATAATCATTGTTTTTTTCAGAGGAAAAACATGATTTTGTTAGTTCTGAATCATTTCCCATCTTTTGATCCTAGATCAAAAAAAGAAAAAGCAGACTATAATGGAGATTACATCGCCTGTCATCTGTTTGGTTTTCAGATTCTTTTTCCCCACTGCTCTGAGATGGAGGAGTCTTGTCTGTATGGATGCCTCCTTATTCTCTGGCTTTTGCTTAGTGTTGGCCAACAAGGAGCCCTGGTAGGGAATGAAAGGGCGGGAGGAGAGTCCAGTTAGGATCTGCATTCATCTACTCCCTCCCTAACAGGTCCATGCAGTTTGGATGCTGGCTCTGAGGTCTCAGCTCCTTTTCAAGCATCTCTCTTTGTGGTGCACCTCCTCCCCAGGTTCTAGAAACCACTCTCCTCCTCTCTACTTCCAGTCTAGGAGGAGTTCTTGTCTCCTGCACTACTACCCAGGGGGAGCTGCCCTATCTGTAAGGTTTTTCTCCATATCTTTCTTGTACCTTTGTATCCAGTCCTTTTATTTCTCTCTTCCTATGTTACACGATTTGATTGTGCCCTGTTCCTTGTGAGAAACACATGAGGTGAGCACCCTGTCTAATACAGAGAACGAGATGGTGCTTGTAGCAGTATCTGTTTAAGAGGCTTCTGCAGAAGGCCTCATCCTCTGCAGGAGGAAAACTTGACCATTCTTTCCTTTATGTCCACACTGTACCCTGTAATATATTTTTCACAGCTTTATTGAAGTTTGACGTACAATAAATTGCACAGACTTAAAGTAAATATTTTAATAAGCTTTGATATATATGTGTACCCATGAAATGAACATCAGAATCAGGGTAATGAGTACATTCATCACACCTGAAAGTTTTCTTATGTATTTTTTTTTTTTTGAGCTTGATCTCTTTCTTTACTGCTCTCCCTCTCCCATTTGACCCCATCCCCAAGAAATCACTGATCTACTTTTGGCTATTAAAAATTCATTTATTCTTTTAAGAATTATTTATATCTTAAGAATCATTTTAGTATGAATTTGCTTGTTTTTGGTCCAGTCTCTTTCTCTTGGCATAATTGCTTCTTATAACATATTCAGTTGTCATATTACAAAGTGTTTATTGCCTGTGCATGCCAGCATATCTATTTGCCTCTATTTAGACTTCAAGTTCTTCAAAGTATGCTGCACTTGTCATTGTATCCCTAGAACGTGTCACAGCACTTGACATAGAGAAGATACTCAGTAATTAGGGAAGGAAGGAAAGGAGGGAGCTGTGGGATGGCACCTAGCATCCATCCCCTGAGAGCCCTTTGCTTCTCTAGCAATGAAATTTTTTAAGTAGCTCTGTGGACAGTGTTTAATGATCTGTTCAGAATTGAAGCCTGTCAATAGGACTGGCTCTGTCAGGAGATGAAGCAGATAACTTTCTTCCTCTTTTACATGCGAGCTATCATCCTGCGTTTGCCTTGTCCTTCCTTTCTCCCATCTCCTCTATAGAATCCAGAAATCTACCTGTCTGTTGTATGTAGAGGATGCACCTGCAATTTCTCACCACCCAGGCCAGCAGGGGAGAGAGGAGGAGTGGAGAGGGGATTCCCGGGGAGGAGTGATAAGGTTAGACAGCACGGGATTCCAGGGCTGAAGCAGAAATAGTCTTACACGCATGTGGGGTGAGGGTGTGGATCACGTAACTCCCATATAGGTACTTCCCTAGAGAAATGAACAGAAGATATACTTTCGTAGTTTCTTCCACTATCATTTTGGGCTAAATCTGTGGAGTCTGAAGTACCTGGATTGTCTTTATTGAGAGCTAAATAGTATGATTCCTTCCATTTAGATTTCTGAACTTGAGACAAGAAGATTGATTCTGCAGGAAAGCACAGGCCTTGAACAATCAGCTTTGGCCTCGGGCTACAGTGAGTACATGAATTGGTTTGGTTAATGGTCTGAAGATCCTGTGATAGAACCCTCTCCCCTCATTCAGATAGAGATGTCTATCTATGTTAGTCCATTCAAGTTCAGGCATAGCCTGGAAAACTCCTCTATGTTCTCTTCTCCCATGGGTTTATCAATGCTTTTAACATCATGCCTTTATTCTGGGACACAGATGGACAATGAAAGTCCTACAGGATTAAAAAAGGTAAGTAATTCCAACTACCTCTTCCATCTTTTTTAGATGCTTCGTGGTCTTTCATCAGCCCCTTAACAGAGTCAAGACTGATTATTTACATTTTAGTGTGATTGAGTTCTATAGACAAGCCCAAGCTTGCTGGGCTAGCAGCCAGCTTACTCCCAAGGCATCCTCGTGCCATGGAGTGTGTGTAACTAAAATTCCAGGCTACAGATTTCAAAAGTGTTGCTTCCAATTCTTTACAGTTACATAGATATAACAATTTATACAAGAATGAAATAGATTTCTGCGTTATCCTGGAAACTTAACTGCCATATGTAACATGTTGTAGAAGTTTCCTTCTATTTCTTCTTTGCTAAGAGATTTCTTTAAAAATCAGTAACCGTCTCATGCCAGTCAGAATGGCTGCTATCAAAAAGTCTACAAACAATAAATGCTGGAGAAGGTGTGGAGAAAAGGGAACCCTCTTATACTATTGGTGGGAATGCAAACTAGTACAGCCACTATGAAGAACAGTGTGGAGATTCCTTAAAAAACTGGAAATAGAACTTCCATACAGCCCAGCAATCCCACTTCTGGGCATACACACCGAGGAAACCAGAATTGAAAGAGACATGTGTACCCCAATGTTCATCGCAGCACTGTTTACAATAGCCAGGACATGGAAGCAACCTAGATGTCCATCAGCAGATGAATGGATAAGAAAGCTGTGGTACATATAAACAATGGAATATTACTCAACTATTAAAAGAATGCATTTGAATCAGTTCTAATGAGGTGGATGAAACTGGAGCCTATTATACAGAGTGAAGTAAATCAGAAAGAAAAACACCAATACAGTATATTAATGCATATATATGGAATTTAGAAAGATGGTAATGATGACCCTATATGCGGGACAGCAAAAGAGACACAGGTGTAAAGAACAGTCTTTTGGACTCTGTGGAAGAGGGAGAGAGTGGGATGATTTGAGAGAATAGCAATGAAAGATGTATATTGCCATATGTGAAATAGATCGCCAGTCCAGGTTCGATACAGGATGCTTGGGGCTGGTGCACTGGGATGACCCAGAGGGATGGTACGGGGAGGGAGGTGGAGAGGGGTTCAGGATGGGGAACACGTGTACGCCTGTGGCGGATTCATGTTGATGTGTGGCAGAACCAATACAATATTGTAAAGTAATTAGCCTCCAATTTAAATAAATAAATTAAAAAAAATCAGGAATAGATGGTGCCTTCTTTCAAATACATTTTCTGAGTCTTTCTGAGATTATCCTGTTATTTTCTCTTTTGTATGGTGATATGGGCAATAACACTGATGGATTTTTGAATGTTAAATCAACCTTGTATTTCTGGAATAAACTCTACTCGATTAACAAGTATTATCCTTATTTTTGTGGTATCATTTTTAAAATTATTATTATTTTGCTGAGGATTTTTTTAGCTATGCTCATGAGGGCTACCTTCTGTGATTTCTGTTATGTTTATGTCTGGTTTTGGTATCAGAGTAATACTGGCCTCATTTAGAATAATTGGGAAGAATTCACTCATTATCAATTTTCTGGAAGAGTTTGTTTATAATGTTAACTCTTCCTTCAATTTTCAAAACTGGGAAAATTCACCAGTGAAACTATCTGTGCCCAGAGTTTTCTTTGTGGGAAGGTTTGTAACAAAAAACTTAACTTTTTAATGGAAATCTACTGTTGTGTCTTTGTTTATTTCTCATTGAAATTTTGTTAGTTTTTCATTTCATGCAGTTTGAAGTTCTCTTACTGTGTGTATAAATGTCTGGAATTATTATATCTGCTTCATGAATTGACCTATTTATCAATAGGAAATGACCTTTTTCTGTATCTGGTAGTATTCTTTGTTCTGAAATTTACTTTTTTCTGATATAAATATATTGATTTCAGCTTTCTTTTGGTTAGTGTTAACACAGTAAATCTTTTAACATCCTCATATCTGTAATTTGTGTTTTTTTTTTTTTTTTAATTTGAAGTGCATTTCTTATAGGCAGCATAGTATTATGTCTTGTTTATTTATCCTGTTGGAAAAATCTCTGCCTGTTAATTGGGTGTTTAGACCATTTACATATTTAGTGTTTGTTCATATGATTTTGTTTAAATTTATCATTTTGCTACTTGATTTCTGTTTCTTCCACCAGTTCTTTATTCCCTTTTCCAACATTTTCTGCCTTCTTTGGGATCAACTGAACACTTTTTGTGATTTAATTTTAATTCTTCCGTTGGCTGAATGGCTGTAAATCTTTGTTCTGTTAATTTTAGTGGCAGCTTTAAAGGTTATAGTATACAAGTTTAGCTCATTACAGTCTACCTTCAAATGATACTATACCACTTAATCAATAGTATAAGAACCTTATGGGATTTCCAGGTGGTACCGTGGTAAAGAATCCATCTGCCAATGCAGGAGACTCAAGAGATGGGGGTTCAATCCCTGGGTCAGGAAGATCCTCTGGAGTGGAAAATGGCAACCCACTCCAGTATTCTTGCCTGGGAAATTTTCATAGAGAGGAGCCTGATGGGCTACAGGCCATGGGGTCGCAGAGTTGGACATGACTGAGCAGGCATACACCTATACAAATCTTATAATGTACTTCCATTTCTTCTGTACCAGCCTTTGAACTAACACTGACCTACATTTTACTTTTACATTTGTTATAAAGTCCATGATACATGGTTTCTACTTTTGTTTAAACAATATCTTCTAAACAGCTTTACATAATCACACAAAGCTTCCTCAGCTTTTACGCAAATACAAATGAGGTTATGTATTTTCTGGTGCTCTTCATTCCTTGTGTAGATCAGATTTCCTTCTGGCATCATTTTTTTCTGCCTGAAGGTCTTTCTTAACATGTCTTATTGTGCACGTGTGTTTGTGATAAATTCTCTCAACCTTTGTATAATTGAAAGTCTTTATTTAGCCTTTGTTCTTTAAAGATATGTTCTGCATTTTTTTCTTTCAGCCTAATAAAGATATTTCTCTACTATCTTTTTCACTTGCATTGTTTCTGGTGACAAATTTGCTATAGTCCTTATCTTTATTCCACTTAGATAGTGTCATTTTTTTCTCTGACTGCATTTAAGTTTTTTTGCTTTTTGTTTTTTTCTCACGTTTTAAGCTGTTTAATTATAATATGCATTGAGGTAGTTTTCTTCATGCATCAGATCAGATCAGATCAGTTGCTCAGTTATGTCCGACTCTGTGACCCCATGAATCACAGCACGCCAGACCTCCCTGTCCATCACCAACTCCTGGAGTTCACTCAGGCTCATGTCCATCGAGTCAGTGATGCCATCCAGCCATCTCATCCTCTGTCGTCCCCTTCTCCTCTTGCCCCCAATCCCTCTCAGCATCAGGGTCTTTTCCAATGAGTCAGCTCTTCGTATGAGGTGGCCAAAGTACTGGAGTTTCAGCTTTAGCATCATTCCTTCCAAAGAAATCCCAGGGCTGATCTCCTTCACAATGGACTGGTTGGATCTCCTTGCAGTCCAAGGGACTCTCAAGAGTCTTCTCCAACACCACAGTTCAAAAGCATTAATTCTTCAGCATTCAGCTTTCTTCACAGTCCAACTCTCACATCCATACATGACCACAGGAAAAACCATAGCCTTGACTAGACGAACCTTTGTTGGCAAAGTAATGTCTCTGCTTTTGAATATGCTATCTAGGTTGGTCATAACTTTCCTTCCAAGGAGTAAGCGTCTTTTAATTTCATGGCTGCAGTCACCATCTGTAGTAATTTTGGAGCCCAGAAAAATAAAGTCTGACACTGTTTCCACTGTTTCCCCATTCTTCATGCATATTATACCTCAGACTTATGAATTCTTCAATTTATACAGTTATAATTTTCATTGAATTTTGACTATTTCTAGGCATTATTTCTTGAAAAATTAGTCAGTCCCACCCTCCAGCTCCTCTTCTTCTGTGATTCCAATTACATGTATATTAGGCTGCTTAAAATTGCCCCACAGCTCACTGATGCTTTTTCACTTCTTTTCTGGCTCCCTTTGCTCTAGATATTTCATTTCTGATAGCTTCTATTGCCATGTCCTCAGTATATTAATTTATTTTTTGCAATTTATTTTATCTAGCTTTTTAATTTTAATCTCTATAAATTTTATGAGGGTCTTTAAATTTTTAAAATATCTTCCATGTCTACATACCTTTTGAATACATAGAATGCAGTTTAATTGATATAGTATTCCTGTTTGATAATTTTAACATAGATGTCAATTCTGGGTTTGTCCTACCCAATGGAATGATTTCCTCTTTATAAGTCATATTTTCTTGCTTCTTTGAGTGTCTGAGAATTTTTGATTGGCATTGGGAATTTCACCGGGCGTTGTGAATTTTACATTGTTGGATGTAGTTTTATGTTTGTATTTGTATAACTACTACTGAGGTTTTTCTGTGATATAGTTACATGTCTTGAGAAATTGATTATTTCAGGTGTTACTTTTAGGATTTTTTATGGACCAGAGCAGCACTCATTTTTAGACTAATAATTTTCCATCTTCAAGGTAAAAATCTTGTGTGTACTCTACTTATTGTCCCTCTATTTTTGAGGGTTATTCAGTTGGGAGGTGGCAACAGGCACTATTCCCTGCCTTGTGTGAGCACTGGACATTGTTTTGTTGTTGTTTAGTCACTGACTCATGTCCATCTCTTGAGACTTCATGGATTGTAGCCCGCCAGCTTCTCTGTCCATGGGATTTTAGGTAAGACTATTGGGGTGGGTTGCCATTTCCTTCTCAGGGGATCTTCCTGACCTAGGGAACGAGCCTGTGTTTCCTGTTTGGCTGGCATATTCTTTAGAACTGAGCCACCAGGGAAGCCCCATAGGGCAATGCTACTGTTAGTTATTTTGGGTGGTTCTTTCGTGACTCGTGTAATTTCTCAGTGAAAACGTAGTTCAGCACACAGGTGAATACTTACAGGGGACAACTTACACATCGATTATGATTCTCTCTCTGTTTGAAGTTTCTCCCTTTGCTACTCTTTCCTGAGAACTCCAGATGCTTTGTTTTTTCCAGATGATCAGTTTCATCTCCTCAACTCAAGGAGTCTCCAATCTCCACCTGGTTTCTTCCTTCCTGCACTATGGTTTGGAAACTCTCAAGAATGTCATAGGGCTCATCTCATTGTTTCCCATTTCTAGGGATCATTGTCTTTTGTTACCTGATGACAGTGCCTTGCAAGTCACGGTTTCATATGTTTTCAGTTTTTTGTTGCTTTGGGTGGAAGGATGGAACTTGTTCCTGTTTCTCCATTGCGTGTGGGCTGATGTCTGCAACTTTTTTATAAAGGGAAAATATATCAACAATTTAGAACAACTGACTAGGGATAAATTTGGAAGCATCAACTGTTTTTAAGTTAGGTATTGGCTGTATAATTAGTTCTTTCAGAATTAGAAAAAATGAGGAAGCTAAGATAACTTTCACTGTATTGAGCAATAAGAATTGTTTATAATGAGACCTTTCAATACTTAAAATAAGCTGAAATATCTTTTGAGATATTGAAAACATGTTAGGCTATTTTAGCAAAGTTTTATAGTTCCAAATTATCTTGCATTCCAATAAATAACTCATATTATGCATATGGTAACTTTCACTTAAAGAGGATGCTTGTATCATTTTTCAACTATTTAGGAGAAAGTCCAGCATGGATTGTCCTAAAGGTTTTGATCATTTTATACTATTTTCTTATAAGTTTATTTTCTCTTCACTCTCAGCTTCTTCTGGGTGGTTTTTTTATTAGCATTGATTGTTAAAGCAAAGATCATTGTATTGAGTTTTAGATTTGGTCATTTTCCGGTTGCTCATATAAAAAGCTATATGAACAACTTGAGGATTCTTGGCCTGCTTGAAGCACCAGATTGTGTTTGGGAATATATTGATGACAAAATGAAAGAGATTAAATCTAAAGAAGATACCATATGCCTGATATAATCTCATTTGAGGTCTGTTAAAATGGAATAGATGCAAAGCAGAGTTATACAATCATAGACCATAGTATAGAGCCATATTCCTTGAAGTGCCAGTTCATGATAAAAAGCTTGCATGGGAATGCAAATAAACTCAATAGATCCTTTATTGGGAAAGTCTTTTTTAAGCCTTTACTGAATTTGTTGCAAATTTGCTTCTGTTTTATGTTTTGGTTTCTTGGCCGGGAGGCATGTGGGATATTGGCTCCCTGACTGGTGATCGAACCTGCACCCCTTGCAATGGAAGGTAAAGTCTTAACAACTGAACCAT
>NW_011494661.1:2631915-2633101 GCF_000754665.1 Bison bison bison | reverse complement strand
TTCTGGCTTACTTCACTCTGTATAATAGGCTCCAGTTTTATCCACCTCATCAGAACTGATTCAAATGTATTCTTTTTAATGGCTGGTAACTTTCACTTAAAGAGGATGCTTGTATCATTTTTCAACTATTTAGGAGAAAGTCCAGCATGGATTGTCCTAAAGGTTTTGATCATTTTATACTATTTTCTTATAAGTTTATTTTCTCTTCACTCTCAGCTTCTTCTGGGTGGTTTTTTTATTAGCATTGATTGTTAAAGCAAAGATCATTGTATTGAGTTTTAGATTTGGTCATTTTCCGGTTGCTCATATAAAAAGCTATATGAACAACTTGAGGATTCTTGGCCTGCTTGAAGCACCAGATTGTGTTTGGGAATATATTGATGACAAAATGAAAGAGATTAAATCTAAAGAAGATACCATATGCCTGATATAATCTCATTTGAGGTCTGTTAAAATGGAATAGATGCAAAGCAGAGTTATACAATCATAGACCATAGTATAGAGCCATATTCCTTGAAGTGCCAGTTCATGATAAAAAGCTTGCATGGGAATGCAAATAAACTCAATAGATCCTTTATTGGGAAAGTCTTTTTTAAGCCTTTACTGAATTTGTTGCAAATTTGCTTCTGTTTTATGTTTTGGTTTCTTGGCCGGGAGGCATGTGGGATATTGGCTCCCTGACTGGTGATCGAACCTGCACCCCTTGCAATGGAAGGTAAAGTCTTAACAACTGAACCATGAGGGAAGTCCTGAGAAAGCCTTAATATGAAAAAAAAATGTCAATGAAACTAGAGAGTGTGCTTAGTAATGGCAACAGACTGAATGCTTATTTCCCCCCAAATTGATATATTGAAATCCTAACCCTGAAGGTGATGGTATTAGGAAGTGGGGTCTTTGGGGTGATGAAATTACAAGGCAAAAGCCCTCATAAACAGAATTCAGTCAGTTCAGTTCAGTTCAGTTGCTCAGTCATGTCTGACTCTGCGACCCTGTGAATCGCAGCACGCCAGGCCTCCCTGTCCATCACCAGCTCCCGGAGTTCACTCAGACTCATATCCATTGAGTCGGTGATGCCATCCAGCCATCTCATCCTCTGTCGTCCCCTTCTCCTCCTGCCCCCAATCCCTCCCAGCATCAGAGTCTTTTCCAATGAGTCAACTCTTCACATGAGGTGGCCAAAGTACTG
>NW_011494661.1:2631198-2631798 GCF_000754665.1 Bison bison bison | reverse complement strand
TTTCACTCTCCTCTTTCACCTTCATCAAGAGGCTTTTTAGTTCCTCTTTACTTTCTGCCATAAAGGTGGTGTCATCTGTATATCTGAGGTTATTGATATTTCTCCTGGCAATCTTGATTCCAGCTTGTGTTTCTCCCAGCCCAGCATTTCTCATAATGTACTCTGCATATAAGTTAAATAAGCAGGGTGACAATATACAGCCTTGACGAACTCCTTTTCCCATTTGGAACCAGTCTGTTGTTCCATGTCCAGTTCTAACTGTTGCTTCCTGACCTGCATATAGGTTTCTCAAGAGGGTGGTCAGGTAGTCTGGTATTCCCATCTGTTTCAGAATTTTCCACAGTTTATTGTGATCCACACAGTCAAAGGCTTTGGCATAGTCAATAAAGCAGAAATAGATGCTTTTCTGGAACTCTCTTGCTTTTTCCATGATCCAGCGGATGTTGGCAATTTGATCTCTGGTTCCTCTGCCTTTTCTAAAACAAGTTTGAACATCTGGAAGTTCACGGTTCACGTATTGCTGAAGCCTGGCTTGGAGAATTTTGAGCATTACTTTACTAGCGTGTGAGATGAGTGCAATTATGTGGTAGTTTGAGCATT
>NW_011494661.1:2609198-2631098 GCF_000754665.1 Bison bison bison | reverse complement strand
TGAAAACTGACCTTTTCCAGTCCTGTGGCCACTGCTGAGTTTTCCAAATTTGTTGGCATATTGAGTGCAGCACTTTCACAGCATCGTCTTTCAGGATTTGAAATAGCTCAACTGGAATTCAATTTCCCAGCTGTGAAAATTCACAAGATTAAGATAACCTCACTAAGCTTCAGTTTCATTATATATAAAACAGGAGCAATGGTAATCATACCTACCCCACAGAGTTGTTGTTTTAGTTGCTAAGTCTTGTCTGACTCTTTTGTGACCCCCATGGACTGCAGCCTGCCAGGCTCTTCTGTTCATTGGATTTCCCAGGCATGAATACTGGAATGGGTTGCTATTTCCTTCTCCAGGGAATCTTCTTGAGTCAGAAATTGAACCCATGTCTCCTGCTTTGGCACATGGATTCTTTACCACTGAGCCACCATGGAAGACCCCTATAGAGTTGAAGTGAGGATTAAATAAAATATTCATGTAAAGCATTCAGCATATACCATGCTCAATACGTGTTAGCTCTTATAATTTTTGTATCAAACTAAAGTACTTTATATAGTATTTGACCAAATACTATAATATTTTATAGATATTATGAAGTAATAAGTAGGAAGAAGATGTATGTTGTGGGGGAAAGGATCACACCAAGTTTCAAAAGTTATATCACAGGAGGATATACATTTATTAAAGGTGATAACATTCTGTACCTAGCTTTGGTCAGCTGAAACAGCAGAGTTGCAAACCAATATGTTTTAGACTCCATGAATCCTGAAGATTTCCAGAAACAAATATTAGGTCTTCCTTTGAAATTTTCTACTTGAATGTGCAGGAGTCACCTGGTAAAATCACTTACAGGTCATTCAACCAAATCCATACATGGATGCTTTTCTAAAGGTGAAACTTTCAGGAAAACAGTCTATTTATTCACAATAATTTCTACTGTATTGGAAGACACTCTTACTTTAGATGCTAGTAAAACAGCACTCACTGAAAGAGACAAAGAGTATATAATGTCATTCAAGTCAAGAGGTTGTACCATGGAAAAAGTATCCCTAAACATAAATCCCATGACATCAGAGCCATTCTTGGTGTTCTGGGAGAATACTCATTCAAGGGCTTAGCATGAAATGAATAATTGCTGAACAGCAAAGAGGAAAATACCAACAACATGAGCTAACTTTTGCTTGGTTCTTTTGGGAGGACTCTAATTGGAACCAGCCTTAGGCAGATTCAACAGGTGCACTAAGGTCTTGACTGCCACACCTACACCCACAAGGGAAATATGGTGCCCTCTTCCCACCATTCGGGGCTCCCAAGTCTGGCCCTGGTGAAGGAGTAGCGCTCAAAGAGATCAGTTCTTGGGGAAAGTACAAAGTGTCAGCAGCATCAGAATGATACAGAAATCTCACTTAGGATGCAAACCCTAGCCATGTGCTACTGGGAGGGGTCAGCCTGCTATCAATGGGAGAGGGTATCATCACAAAACACCATCTCTTCCTCACCACCTTTTCATTGTGACTTACCTTGTAACCATCATGCCTTCAATTGTGTATTTTATACTGCTTACTCTGATAACTTTTCACTGTGGTCTTGCTATGTTGTTAAAAAGGCATCACTTTGGGACTTCCCTAGTGGTCCAGTGGTTGAAACTAGACTCTGTGTTCCTAATTCAGGGGGCCGGAGTTCAATCCGTGGTCAGGGAACCAGACCCCACATGCTGTAACAAAGATCCTGTGTGCTGCAACGAATACCCAGCCCAAGCAAATACATTTTTACTTTAAAGGCATTGCTTTGAGAGAGTGTACTCTCAGGAAGATTCACTCTCTCGTTTTATTCTAGACTCTGCCTACATATCACATTGTTGAGAACCTCTCTGGCCACCCTCTTTAATGACACCCTACCTTCTTGCTCAGTCTAAATCCTTTTCCAACTTTCTGTTTCTTCCTAAAATGTCAGTACCCTATGTTATTTCTAGTCTATCCAAACAACTCAAGTCAGCTCTTAAAAAGTACCAATTCTACAACACAAAGATTTATGACTTCAAGATCCAGGGCTTATAAACCTGGTTTTTTTTAAATGTGTTTCTTCTGTGAACTGTGTCTCTTCCTCAGATATGTCTCTGTGACTTCCTCTACTACCTTCTTCTAACACATGTCTTACTATAAATAAGGTCAGAGGAGGCTTGGAAAGGAGACTGTGCGAGTTTCTGTGTCAAGCGCCGCAACTACTCCTAGTGATTCAGGTTCCTACCACCATTTATAAAAAGCTGTTCTATCCAGTTACATAATATTTGGAAGCATGTGTCTTCTAAATCCACTTCTAGAGCTGTTGACAAAGAAAAGGGTGTATGAGTGTTGGGCTGGGAGCTGGCCGCCTTCTTCAACTAAAATTGCCCAAATGGCACTTTCTGATGAGTCACAGAGTCTACAGGCAGGGTGCTCCCATGTCATTACCAAGGTAACTGCAGCGCTCTGCTCTCCGAACACATTTTCAACAGGGCTGGATCTATAAAGAAACAGACAAGCCAGTCTTTTTTTTTTTTAATTTGAGGGCCCTCAAAAGGCTAGCCTGAATACAAATTTTATTCATATTTACTTGATCTGAAATTCCTAGCCTAGTCATCTTCTAGAGATACCCATCTCCTAAATAAATGAAGATTTCTTTCCTCTAGAGTTACAAAGGAACTACTTGACACGTCAGCAGGGGTTAGTCACCTGATCAATATTTCATCATATCTTTCTTCAATCAGGGGACTCAAGTACCTGACAGGCAAATGAAGTGTGGCAGTTGATTATGAGAATTAAGATATTGTATGTAAGGCACTCAACACTTAGAAGGTGCTGAAAAGATAGTAACTCTCATTACAGAAGAAAAACAGGTTGAATAAATGATTCCTATAAACCTACTAATAACATCTTTATGATATTGTTCCTCAGATTCCATGTAATTGTTAGGAGAATTAGAAACGTTGCTTCCACATGTGCTCCTGCAGACCCAACATCTCTGACAAAGAAGCCCAGCTTGTTTTCTCTTGATCATTTCCACTTCTGAACTATTCACACTGAGATATAAATGATTAATATCAAGTTAATCCTCAATATGGAAAAGAGAACACCAAAATGTGAGGTAACTTACAAGAGACAGGTGTGCATCGATAAGTACAATACTGATTTCTTCTTACTTGAGTCTCAGACAACCTTTATTCTCTTTTCAACTTAGCCTCCTGTTTTTCAGTTACTGAGGGCCCTGCGCACTGTCTTGGTAAACTCTGAATTTCCTGAATGCTAACATTTTCTCAGATGCTGGCCACCTGAAGACTCCAGCTTGCTTCTTATGTTCAGAAGACTCCTCAGTTTCCTCATTACTATGATCATTTCTCCCCAGGCTACCTATTTTCTTAAGTGAAGACACAGTAGAATAAGTAAATCAAATGCTTGAACAAATGATTTCAGAGGTATCAATAGGGGATTTGATTTTCTTTTGGCTTTTGCAGACTTGGGGTAACAACATTGATCCACAGGTTCTAACCTTTCTGAAACTATTATGTTGATGCCCAGTGGGCTCCCCTTATGTAGACTTTGTGATCAAAAGGGTTAACAAAGATATGCTATTCATAAGACTCTAATTAGAGAAGGAAAAATAGTCTCATTTCCTATGAAAGGCAAGATCTAGTTTCCTCTGGAAAATCACCAAAGCAAGCTTCCTTCATCAAATTTACTGATGCCACATGCTCTTTAGAGTTCTTACAGGGAGTTAGGAAGCTAGGTTCTTTTCATCTCAAGCTCTTGCCCCTCCCTGGCCAATCACTCAACCTCTGACACTTGGTTTCCTCAGTAAAATGAACATTCTGTCTACATTAGTTACTTTACCAAATGTTAAGAAAATCAACTAAGATAATATATGAATTTTTATTCAGAAAACATCATGGAGCAAGGTGTGTCAGATAATCTCTTGGATCCAGGGAGTATAACAATAAATATATAATAGCATAGTCCCCTCCCTCAGCTGGGAGTCAAACAAATGAATGATGAATGCTCATCATAATAAGTATGATATGAAGATACAACAGAAACCCATTTACCCATGAAGTTCAAATTGATAGAAGACTCGTTATCAAAAAAAGAATTTAAATGGACTATCCGGAAAATCCCATCGACTGAAGAGCCTGGTGGCCCACAGTCCACAGAGTCACAAAGAGTTGGACCAACTGAGGGAACCGAGCATCATATGAGTGATACACATAGAACTTTAATGTACCCATTGAAATATAAATTTATTTGGTCAATCTTTTAATATTCCACATAATTCTTTTGAATATGGGTAAACTGATTGAAGTTCTGACTTCCCTTTCTTCCATAAACCATACCTGTAAGACATTCTGTATAATACCCAGTTAATTATAATTTGCTTAAAGCAGAATGAGAGCTTGAAGTCACTTGGAAAACAAACTAGTAAAGACATTTATAGAATCCTGTTATATTTTTAATGATTTTTCCCCCTAGTCTTTTATTATTGTCTAACCAATATCTCACTCAATAGAATTTTTCTTAGAGGTTTGCCCACATGTATCTTGGTTTTCATTTCATTTATATTGTGTTGGCTTACATATTAAATAAATAATGAAAGTATTAAATACAAATGGCAACTGTCCCTTGGTGGGCATAGAACTCACAGGGCAGGGGAAATGATGCACTGCCCTGGAGATAGACTGCCTGCCAGGAGCTTTGAGCAGGTGTGGACAGCAGTCTATGTGCTTTCATGGGGAGTAAAAAGGGTGTTCGTGAATTCAGTACCTGTGGCGTTTGTTCAGTAAAGATTGGTTAAAACCCCTTTAGCCTATGTATCAGTACAAAGTGCTAGGAGAGCAGAGTAGAGCTACTTCTGCTTGGATTTGATCTGAGATGGACATCACAGAGAACGTGCTATTTGCATCCAGATCTTAAATGAGTCCAACAGGTTAAACAAAACACTCAGTTGAGGAGTTGACAAAAGGCAGGAGGGCTTTCACAATGAGGAAAGAGCTTGTGGAAACCAGAGAGGGAGGAACCATGGAAATATGTTCAGCCACACTTTCCAGGTGCTCCTTTGGGAAATGTGGCCAAAGAATGGGGTACCAGAAATGAAGTGAACAGGTAGGTATGATTTTAATCACTATGTTCAATTTTTCAACGAGTCTGCAATATTCACCCAGGAACACTTAAGGTCTCTGAACATTCAGCTCCTTTTCATGTTACCTTGCTAAAGTTTCTGAACAAGTTCATCCACTAAACATCCTTCTGTTGATGGGAAAGAAGGGAGGTCAAGAAGAACTTCAATATGGGCACCATCCTGGCCTGGAGGACCCCCAGGGAGACTTCATCACTGGTGGACTGAGAGGATCAAAGACTCATTTGTGCCCAGGGAAAGTGCAAGCTTCCACCAGTTCCCCCTGCTGAGTAACTGTGATTACAAAGAAGGTGTTGCAAAACACCTTGTAACATTAGGAGGTTGACCTTTACCCACTAAACCTTCCTTTAGGGATCACTCATTACCTAATGCAAATCTTACTCCTTTTCCAGTATGTGCCCAAATGCCACCTATTTGTGGACAGTGTTTCCTGAACACTGTCCACTGCCTCTTAGTCTGATAACATTACTCATCCCCCTGCCCTCCATGCATACTTCTTAAACCTCTGTTAGAGAGCTTACTTCATCCTGCCTTGAGCCAGGGTCTGTTGGATGTGTATCTGTCACTATTAGGAAATTGTGAACTGCCTGGAACTGAATCTTTACTTTCAAGATTCTATTGTCCCCAACAGCACCTTCTACAATGTAGTCAATATGTTCACAGTAAGTACTTACTTGCTCAACTGAAGAAATGAAGATATGAATGAGAGGTCTTGATAGCCTGGAAGAGAAGTGCAGTTGCATTTATGGAATATGCCCTAGAAATAAATGATGGCAAGAGTTGGGAAGAATAAAGAATTTGGGAGAGGTCTAGTGCTCAGGTACAAGCAGATTAGTGGTCTGGAAAAATAGGATCTTTGAGAAAAGTTTAGAGGAACTGGGATGGATTAGTATGGAAATAAGAAAATTTAGGGGAGCAATGTCAGACTTTATTTTTTTGGGCTCCAAAATCACTGCAGATGGTGACTGCAGCCATGAAATTAAAAGACGCTTACTCCTTGGAAAAAAGTTATGACCAACCTAGATAGCATATTCAAAAGCAGAGACATTACTTTGCCAACAAAGGTCCGTCTAGTCAAGGCTATGGTTTTTCCTGTGGTCATGTATGGATGTGAGAGTTGGACTGTGAAGAAGGCTGAGCGCCGAAGAATTGATGCCTTTGAACTGTAGTGTTGGAGATCCAACCAGTCCATTGTGAAGGAGATCAGCCCTGGGATTTCTTTGGAAGGAATGATGCTAAAGCTGAAACTCCAGTACTTTGGCCACCTCATGCGAAGAGCTGACTCACTGGAAAAGACACTGATGCTGGGAGGGATTAGGGGCAAGAGGAGAAGGGGATGACAGAGAATGAGATGGCTGGATGGCATCACTGACTCGATGGACGTGAATTTGAGTAAACTCCGGGAGTTGGCGATGGACAGGGAGTCCTGGTGTGCTGCAATTCATGGGGTTGCAAAGAGTCGGACACGATTGAGTGACTGAACTGAACTGAACTGAACTGATGTGTTGATTCTACTTGTCAGGGCTCTCCCAGAGTGTGCACGCAGGACCCCACCAGTCTTTCATGGATGTGTGTTGTTTGTGTAAACATGTCTAACGGCCATGAGGAGACTGGGCCCCGGGGTGGAGGTACTCTATCTACCCAGCACCAACTCTATGTTGGCACTGGTTTAAATGAGGAAAAGGAAAATCTCATGGAGTACTGCACAGTTATCCAGGATGTGATAAAAGAAACGTGAGAGCTTTCTCCTGTTTTCAGAGTGAGACAGCTGATGGCAAACTCAGGAGAGTGGGGAAGCAGGTGGGGTCATCACCTATACCTAGCTCTTTCAGCAGCCTACACTGGTACCCATAGAACTGGACATTCCTTGAAGAATCACTGAGACCATAAGGTGAAAGTTATTTTTCACATGAGAATTAATTATATCTTAAGAAGTGATAACTGCTATCAAAACAGAGGGGGATGCAAGCTTATTTGTGCAGTTGCTTATTTGTGTGTGTGAACTGTGCATTTACCTGTTATTGTCTGAAGGCAAAACTTCACAGCTGAAAAGAGATGGCCTGACCCTGGGGCTAGCCAGTGTAGAAAGAAATCATTTGCATAAATAGTTTTCTCTCCCCTGGGGCAGACCTGCAGCTCATCACTAAGGAGCTGTAGTGGGGAGGATGAGGAGAGGGAGAGAGGACTGTTTCTTTCACTTCTGCAGTCGGTTGACCTCACTTTTCCCTTGAATAAGTGAGTCTGTGGTGTTGCCAGCATTCATGCTTTTCCACAACCTAAGTTGTACAGAGAACCACAGCTATTTTCAGGGGACTCAGACCCCAGCTGAGTAGCATTCTGCCCTTTTACTTTTTTTCCCAGAACTGAAAAATACAAAACGATCTGGCACTAGACCCTAAGAACAAACGCACTTCTCCAATTCTTCATTTCCTCCCCCAAGCATACTAAGGGTGATAACAAGAACAACCCGCTCCATCTTCCTTCACTTGAGACTCACTGAAGCACACCATTTACCATCAGTGTGATTTACAGATCATTTTGGTTTCTCAGATGGCAATTCAAATGAACATTCTGGTAATTATTCCCTTTTAATGAGAGTGAGCACTATCTTTCTGATGAGAATCTCAACAAGAACAGAAAAACAAATCAAAACAAACAAACAAATGCTCTAAACATCCTGGACTGATGAAATTAAATAAGAAAACAAGCTGTGAGCCCTTCTTGATTCAATTTGAGTTTTGAAAATAATGAACGGTAGTCATGAACGTTTTAAGCTTCACAGGAATGCATATTTTAATAACTCTGAATGCATCCACGAATTTCTCTTTTATTTTTGTCTTTTGAAAACAGTAAAACTGAAACTGTCTTGCCTGGATTTAAAGAGATATTAGCTTTCTCCTCACATATTCTGTCTGGCCTTGGGAGAGTGGCCCATTGTACTCAAGGACAACAGTTTCTTTGCAGCGCTGAATCTTAGACACTAAAGACAGCCTCTCTTCAATGGGGTTACTACAGGGGAAAAAAAGAAAATTTCAGTGCATCATAGCAGGGACAATCTAATCCTCTTTGCTGGTACATCTGCTCTGGCAGTTTTGCTCTGCAAATCAAAAGGCAACCCATCAATTAAAGTTCCTTTCCCTTTCATTTTTATTCAGCTTGTGAAATGTGACCAGTATTCACCAAAAAAAAAAAAAGTTTCAGACCACTTTGCTCACAAATATCCACCCCAAGGGTGTGCACTTTGATTTGTTGTCTGGTTTCCGCTGACAGTTCTTCCTCGTTTTTTTTTTGTTTTTTTTTTTTTAAGAAGGAGCCCTTCTGCTTTGGCAGAGTGCAATATATTCAGAGAGCTTTACAAAACAAAGCTTTCAGCTCTGAGTCAGCAACAAACTCATCTTTGTTCGCGTGGTTCTATTAAGGAAAGAAGGCCAATTTTCTGCAGGTTTCTATGGCTGACTTCACAAAGGCATCTCTCTGTGTGCAAGCGCTCTGGCAGGAACCGCCGACTCTGAGATCATCGTTTTCCGTAATGACCAGCTGCAAGGATGGGAGAAAGAAAATCATAAACTGGTTTATAGAGTGATTTTCCTAAGGAGCCTGAAATACAGATGCATTCACTGGGAGACACGAAATAAAGGCAGCTCACTGGTTGCGTTCCCATGTACAGGCCAAGGCCTCCTCCACATTTTCCTTTATCTCCACACAGGCTTTGATGGGATATTCAGGTCATTTGTCTTGAGGAGGAAGTGAAGCTCATTTGCATTTCCCTGGGTTTCCCAGGGAATTCCCAGGAATTCTTGCCCTTCTTTCGATGATGTTTTCTTGTGTTTGGCATCACATTAAATTATAATCTCACAGTGTGTCTCCAGGTATTGAACTTTTGTTTACCCCTGGAGCTAGAGCTGGGCTTCCCAGGTGGCACTAGTGGTAAAGAACCTGCCTTCCAGGGCAGGAGACGAAGTAGATCCTGTGTCGGGAAGATTCCCTGGAGAAGGAAATGGCAACCCACTCCAGTATTCTTGTCTGGGAACCCCATGGACAGAGGATCCCAGTGGATTGCAGTTCATGTGGTTGCAAAGAGTCAGATATGGCTGAAGTGACTTAGGATGCATGCAGAATTAGAGCACTGTTAAAATCTCCCGTTGGCCCGCGAGGAATATGGTAAAATTCAGAATAAACATCATAGTCTCAGACTCCTGAATCAAGGTTTTTCAAAACCATCAACATAATCCTACTTGTCATGAGGTTTAACAGAGTTTGCAGATACGGAATTGTGTTAGTGCTGCTTCCTTAAAAGTGTTCTAAGGATGACTTTATACATATTTGGATTTCAAAGAACATTTCCAGATTTAAAAAACTTGGGAAATGCTGGTCTTAACAAAATGAAACTTCTTTTTACTGAAGTCTTAGCATATTAATATACTAACACACACTGTCATTTTCTAAGAAAAATGCCTTTCCTCTACCCTCATCCCCATGGGAATATTTGCTTATAATAGTACTCCAAAGATCTCAGGGCTTCCCAGATGGTCCATTGGTAAAGAATCCACCTGCCAATGCAGGAGACAGAGGAGACTGGGCTTTGATCCCTGGGTGGGGAAGATCCTCTGGAGGAGGAAATGGCCTGGGAAATCCCATGGTCGAAGGAACCTGCTGGGCTATAGACCATGGCATCGCAAAGAGTCAGATATGACTGAGTGACTGAGCATAGACGTACGTATGTCAAAGATCCCACTTTGGTGGGAATAAATGCTGACCAAATCCAATGGGATGATTGACAACCGAAGGCTTCCAAAGCTTAGTCTAACCCAATGAAGTCTGCAAGAGGAGTTTGAGGCATTTGTTTTAATATGAGTATATCAAATATTTATAGTCAGATGTTATCTGAAACTAGCTATTCAGAAATCAATTACAGTGTGAAATAAGAGAGCACTGGACCTTTTTCCCTCCCAGATGCTATCTTTTCACAGGCAGAGTCTTAGGAGATGTCTGTTGGTTTGTAGATATACTGGTTGTATGACTTCCTTGGCTCTAGGTTGTAGAAAAAGAGCTTTAATGAAATGCAATAGAGAAGCTGGGGCTGTCTCAGCTTGCAAGTCCTATGTTGCTCCTTCTCAATTCACGGCTACCATTAAAGATTCTAGAAAACATATTATCACCATATGAAAGCATGTTGTATTTTTTTTGTCATTATATGAGAATGGCTAGCAAAGACTTTTTAAATTCTTGTTTTTAATTATTTCAAATGAGAAATATTTATGGGGTGCTTACTATACAAGTACAGTGTACAGTCCTTGTATACTTACTTATTATACCAGGTACAGTATAAATTAAACAAACACGATCCTTGCTTTTCTGGAGCATACTAGCTAAAAAAGAGAAATGTGATGTTTTATAATTCTAGTCATGTGATGATTTGTTCATTTTCCAGAAAGGATTTCTGTGCATTTAAAACTATGTGGGTAGGGCAAAAATTACTGATGTTTTGAAAGGATGTGGTTAGTCACTCTCAGTCGTGTCCAACTCTGTGACCCCATGGACTATAACCCACAGGCTCCTCTGTCCATGGACTTCTCCCAGCAAGAATACTAGAATGGGTTACCATTCCTTTCTCCAGGGGTTCTTCCCAAACCAGGAATTGAACCCAGGTCTCCTGCATTGCAGACAGAGTCTTTACCATCTAAGCCACTAGGGAAGCCCCCTGGTGGTGGATTCATCCTGAAACTTGCCTGACTTAGAGGGGTCGGCTCATGGGCATCAGATCTACACTGTGTTGTTGCAAACACCTTGCTTTTAGCATGACTCTATTTTGGGTTAGAAGTTCAAGATGGAGGGGATGGGCCTTCTGAATTACCTGCCCAGCACTCCTGAACAACTGTTTCTGTTTTCTGTGACTCATGAGTCACAGTTCAGAGAAGAATATAATCAGTGTGTCAATTGTAAAATAATGAAGCTGAATTCTACCTTGGAATCCCTGAAACAAGTCTAAACTTATCTCAAGTTGGAAAATAAGTCCTCAAGGGACATATCTTAGAGCTTGATAAACTACAGTGCATAAAGGATCTTTCTGCACTCTTGAAGCAAGTTGGGACCTGGTTAAATGGTGTTTTTGTTTTGAAAGAGGGAAAGATAATGGCTGAATTCTGGAACAAAACCATGATAGGCAAGCTGCGATAAAATGGTTTTAAGAAGTCATAAAATTTGCAAAAGTCATGTGTGTGTGCTAAGTTGCTTTAGTCATGTGTGACTTTGCTACCTTATGGACTGTCGTCTGCCAGGCTCCTCTGCCCATGGGACTCTCCAGGCGAGAATACTGGAATGGGTTGCCATGCCCTTTTCCAGGGGATCTTCCTGACTCAGGGATTGAACCCAGGTCTCCTGCATCTCCTGCATTGCAGGCGGATTCTTTACTGCTGAACCACTGGGGAAGCTCCACAAAAGTCATAATGTACATGAATTAAATGTAGCCACCACATGAGGAAAAAGATTACTGAATTGAGTAGTATTAACTTTGAGCCAAGGAAATTATATTAATCAATTCAGAATGCAACTAGAATATATATCATCTTAGATTCTAGCTCCTGAGTGAATGTACTTTAATGTATGTTGCTTCATCTTTTTCTATTGTTTAAATAAACTAGTCATTTGTATAATGTCTACTGTAACTTTTAAGGTTTGTCTGCTGTCTTTTGGGCTTCCCACATGGGGCTAGTGGTAAAGAATCCTCCTGACAATGCAAAAGACACAAGAGATGTGGGTTTGATCCCTGGGTTGGGAAGATTCCCTGGAGGAGGAAATGGCAACCATTTCCAGTATTTTTGCCTGGGAAATCCCATGGACAAAGGAGTCTGGCAGGCTCCAGTTCATGGGGTCACAAAGAGTCAGACATGACTGAGTGACTGAGCACATTTACTAAACACTGAAGATAAATGTTAAAAGAATACTCTTATACGTTACTTAAAAAAAACATTGTTTTTATATATATAATAAGAAAAATCATTATTTATATACATATCAAAATGATGTATATTTTATATTGTGTATTATATCAAGTAGAGACTATTTCTTTAACTTTTACAACTTTATTCCACCCACTTACTATATATCAAGTGTTAACAATTGCTTATGCCACACAAATGACTTTTCCTCCTTTATTTTCCAATCTCCTTACATTTCTGCACAAGCTATACTGTCAATTGTTTGAAGGATTTTAAATGAATCAAAAATAAACATGACTATAAAAGTATGAAATCTTTATATCATTGCCAACAAACATTCTTTGAAATCAAATAAATAATACACCATTTAATTACTGAAAGAAGAAAGGCTGTTAAAATGTTGAAAATTGCAGCAACTCATTCTGCTTAACTAAAATTGACATCTTGAGTAAACTGCAGATTCATTCATTCATTCCCTTCTATTTTATGTGCGTGATATGTTTGTATGTGTGTGTGAGAGAGAGAATCTAGAACTTGTCAAGACGTGTACTACCAGCTGGATGTACACCAGTAAATGAAACAGATAGAGATGCCTGACTTTGTGGAATTTAATTCTAATGGAGGGCAAGCTGTGATAAAAGGCTAGGTTGTGCTGTTTCAGAAATGTGCTGTGAAGAGAACTGAAGGAGTGTAAGGGCAGAGAGGACCATGGACAAATAGTGTTTGATGTGCTGAAGAAAGATGGCCTCTCTGATGAGGCCACACTTGAGAAGAGACTTCAATTAAGTTTGGAGCCAAGATTTCCCCAGCGATTTCAGCTCGTTGGGAAAGAGCATTCCAGAAAGAAGGACCTGTAAGTGTAAGGGCTCTGAGGCAAAAGCACACCAATTATGGTTGAGTATACCAAATGCAGCCCACAGGAGTAGAGGGAGGAGAAAGGGAGTGGTAGATGTATTTACTGACCTAGGAGGCAGCTCACACCTACCATACATGGGACCAAGGGCAAAAGCCAATGGAGACCTCTGTGATTCAATGTCTAAATAATTAAAAGTTACAAATCAAGCTAATATACTCTTAAGTAAAATATGTTCTCATTCCCTTCTTTAACCTTTATAACACCCAGGGGGCCAGATGTAAATGTAAAATTCTTGGACTCATGATTCTAGGTTGATGAATAGGAAGTTGTCCCTGATCCCTGGTCTGCGCCCTTCGGTTTCCACCCTCAGTCCCATTCTGTAGTGTGAGTGATTATACATATATATGGATATCCAAGATCATTTTATCCAAGATCCACATGGATTCAGCCCTTCAACAGCTGCCTCTTGGTTGCCTCCTGGGTCTAGAGTGTGCACAGCTGCAATAAGTCCTGTCCTTAGAGAATCGGATCGTATGGAATAGATCGCAGCCCTGGAAACAGGCTGCAGACATCTGGGCAGGGAACCAGGGCACGTTCTATAAGTAGGCTGTTGACTCCATTTGTGCATATTCCAGTAACTTACTTGTAGACTGCTCATCTGGTGGCAGGTGTATAGTGTAGTTGGGGAGAGGTGAAAACTGGGCCCAGAAAAGCACTTGCTCCAGCCTGACTTCTAAGCGTAGTACCAGCAGGCTTTGTAGAGCTTGGTAAAGATTTGGCTCTTAATGAACAAAAATGGGAAGACATGGAAGTGTTTTGATTTGCATTTTCAGTCTCACTCCGACTGGAGTGTATGGAGAGTACCCTGGAATAGAGCAAGAATGAAAGGAGCGAGCCCAGTTAAGAGGCTGTTGTATTAGATGTTCATTGACAGATGAATGGATAAAGAAGATGTGGTACATATATACAGTGGAATATTATTTAGCTACAAAAGGAAAAAATTTGAGTCAACTGAAGTGAGGTGGATGAACCTAGAGCCTGTTATACAGAATGAAGTAAGTCAGAAAGAAAAAAAACAAATAATGTGTATTAACCCATATATTTGGAATCTAGAAAAATGGAACCAATGAACCTATTTGCAACACAAGAATAGGGATGTGGATGTAGATAACAGACTTGTAGACACAGTGAGGGAAGAAGAGGGTGAGATGAATTGAGAGAGCAGCATTGACATACAAAATATTCTTGAATCTCTGGAAGATGGTCTTTAGCAGAAACCTCGAGATTAAGATTCTCTGGATCTGCCCAGAAGCAGTCTTCTGAAGGATATTGTTTCATTTCAAGATCATCAGACTGAGCAGATGACTAGGTGATATATATACATCTATCTCTACTATAGATAGCTTCTACCCAAGATCCACAGTAAAAGATTGTGGATTGTAATGCTTTAATCTCATTATTTTGTTGCAACCCTGAGACTGAACCCAGGTTTCCCACATGGCAGGCAGATTTATATTTAGGAGGTTTATTCAAAAAGTGGTACAAAGAAAACAATAATGACAAATGTATTATCAGTTATTATGTATAGATTCCCACTATCTAATAGATAGTAAGGGATTGATCCATTCAGAAATATACCAGAATGTACCTGCCAAAGTGAGCATTATTCTCTTGGGAGGCTAGTTTTCCTAGCACATTTAGCTGTTAAATAATTAGCAATATATTTGCATAAGAGAATTTTTTTTTTAATTCATTAAACAATTTCCTTAACAGTGCTGCAGTTTCTAAAGCTTGACTTCTAACAAAGACAGCTGTGTATTGTTTTAAATTCACTTTAAAATTATTAAAATTGAGGCAAACTAAATTTTTCTTAAAAGAAAATGTATATGAATAAACTATGACAAAAACACCCAGCAGTTTCTTAATGAGCTTCAATAGAGTTGTCCAAAATGAACTGCCAAAGATACTTTCAGGAACTAGAAACAAACCCATAGAGGCCAAACTTCCTGTCTGAAGTTTTGCTCCAGTTAGTATTCCTAAAGCCTGATATAAAAATATCAAAGGAAAATTTATTTTCATTATCCTTAGGAGATAATCCCCAATAGTAGCCTAGAATTGCCACTTCTAGCTCACTGAGAATTCAAGATCTCCCAATTAATGGTGTGTTTAAAACCATTTATGACCAGAAAACAAACTTTTGGCCTAAAACATTTTGTAAATTTGTAAATGAAAAGAAAGGTAAAGTGGTTTTTGTGAGACTAGGGTATTTTATAAGCGGCCCTATGGTTTTCTAGCTAGAAGATGTAGGAAAATGTTTAGTTTCTCTTTATTGTCTGAAATTTCTTTTTGAAATCTTCCTTGTTGGCTTCAGTAATTAGTTTGACTCGTCCACTGCCCTGCAGGTGTCCCAGAGCCAGAGGGTTGGTCCAAGAACTTAGCACTCTCCACCTGTTTAGTCCAGAGAGGATGTGGCCCTGAGTGTCATGCTGATGGTGAAAATGGAGAAGCTCAAGAAGATAAAGAAAGCAAACAAAAGGTTGAAACCCTTGGATGCTAGTCTGGATGAGACAGAGTGAATCTGGGGGAGCAAAAATGAGGGCTGCATAGTTGTCATGCTGATCTCCCCTGCAGGATGGGAAACAAGAGAAAATGGTGACTGTTTTGTAAAGACCCTTATCCAGTAGTCCCTGGACACTATGTTGTGCATCCTAAATATTGTCTTCTTTAATAAAGATGATCCCATCATAAGAAACCCAGAAAAACCCAGAAGCTTAATTGGAGAAGGCCAAGACTAGGATAGAAGAAACCATGTAAAACAGTATTAAGGTTTTGTTTGTTCATTTGTTTGGTTTAACTATGCAGAAGTAAACTGACCATCAGTTCTGTTCAGTTCAGTTCAGTCGCTAGTCGTGTCTGACCCTTTGCGACCCCATGGACTGCAGCACTCCAGCCTCCCTGTCCATCACCAACTCCTGGAGTTTACTGTACAGCTTATCAATTAAAGCTTCAGGTTACCTTACCTGTGCTCATGCTCAGTCGTGTCCTGCTCTTTGTGAACCTATGGACTGTTGCCCGACAGGCTCCTCTGCCCATGGAATTTTCCGGGCAAGAATACTGGAGTGGAGGGCCACTTCCTACTGCAGGGGATCTTCCTGACCCAGGGATAGAAACCAAGTCTCTTGTGCCTCCTGCATTGGCAGACAGATTCTTTACCACTGTACGTATGTTAGTTGCTCAGTCGTATCCGACTCTGTGACTCCCATGGACTGTAGCTTGCTAGGCTCCTCTGTCCGTGGAATTCTCCAGGCAAGGATACTGGAGTGGGTTGGCATTCCCTTTTCCTGAGGATCTTCCCAACCCAGGGATTGAAACCAGGTCTCCTGCATTGAAGGCAGATTCTTTACTGTTTGAGCCACCTGGAAAACCCAACATTTCTGGGAGTTATTGTGAGTTTTCGATAGAGGGGAGAATCCAGGTTGGTATCAGGAAGCATTTCTCTGTTTGTATTTCTGGTAAATGGCTCAAAAAATCTCTGAAGAAAAGGACCATGCATCTGTAGTAATTTTGATAGTTGATTTTTCTTATTCTAAATAAATAATCACTTTTGTGATTATGTACAACCTCATGTTGTCTTTGCATTTCTGTATTTCTTCTAAAGGGTGTCCCAATATTGTATAAGCTTCAGGCCCAACAAAATATGGATCAGCCCTTGATTTTGTTTTATAGTTAGTTCACAATTTCAAACAGGCAGCTGGACACTTTCTTGACACTTTAGAAACATATATCCTGTGAACAGATGATTTATGAAATATCTATAGTGTTTGCTACTTATGTCTGAGTGATCTTCTTGGAAAGACCCATCTCAGAGACAAGGTCACTAAGAGAGGAAAGGGCCTCCAAGAGGAGACTGCCTTCTAACAGTTTTATTAGAAGACTAAAGAAGTTATTTAGTCTTCTTCCAACACATAGCTATTAAGAGATGAAAAAACCTGGTCATCATATATATTATGCATGAAAAATGGGACACCACATAATACGCAGCAGCTGGAGCCATTTGGGTTATTGACACGTATAGTATGTTATTATTAAATTTGGAGAGTAATTTTGATGCTTCTGAAAGCAAGAATTTCATGTCCTTGTGTACTTTGTCAACATTTTTCATGATATAAAATGTATTTCCTCTAGCAGAGGATACAAGATAACAAAAAATTCTCCTCCTCATGGAGTTTACTTATGCAAGCTTTTAGCAGCTAGTAGGTATTCAATAAATATTTATTGAATGAAGAAATTATTTCAACTCTCAGATAATGACTCCTAGATATAAAGGGTATATATTTAAATGACCCAGTGATGATCAAACTTCAAAAATGACTAGTGCTTGCTCATGGATGGGAAAACAATTTTTAAGGAATTTTTCAAATTATTGATTGTATTTTTATTTTAAAATATGTATCTTTTCATTTTTAGCTGCTAGCATTAGTTGCTAATATGTGGTAGATGCTCAATAAATGTTTGTTGAATTCATGAATGAACTAGGCATATTAAGGGTTAGTTCATCAATCTGAAATTGCACATAGTTTGTTTACATTTAGCCTGACAATTTATTTGAAAAATGATATGGAATTGTCAGCAATATATAGAAGTTACATCTAATTACAGCTATGCATGAGACCCCCAAGGAAAATTCAAAAATAGACTAGATTAGAAGTAGAGAAAATTTTTTAGTCTCAAACTGACAACCCTGCAGTAATTATATGGTTAAAGATAGTAAGGAGGGCCAGTAATAAGCATGGTCCAGTAAAAAGGACAAAGGTGGAAATTTGAGGTTGTGAAAAAAAAAGGACGTAAGGGGGGTGATTAAGATATATGCAGGAAGTGATGGTTTACTTGATGAAGCTAAAGCAATAGTATGTTAAAGAGTAATGAGATGTTTGTTTAGAAAATTTGGGTACTGTGGACCCTGTTGATGAAGGGCCTTAGATGCCAGCTTCAGGGATTTAGATGAGATGCCAGGCAAGAGAAAGTGATTCTAAGAGACTGACATGATGAAAATAGTGTTTGAGGAAGATAATCCTGGCAGCTGTGTGCAGGATAGAATGACAGGATCTGAGGCTAAAGATTTAGCAGATAACTGGGGGCTTCACAGTAATCCTAGTAAGAAGATGAAGTTCTGCTCTTGGGAGGTTTCTAGAGAAAGGAAGAGGAAAATAGAAATGCACAAAGAGGGGCAGAGCCAACATTTGATTGACTAGGGGGAGATTTAGGATGCCAGTTAAACGGTCGGGTCCTCTGACTGGGTTTAAGACTTATTTACATGTCACAGACTTCACGAGACATGCTGTCTAACATAGCTGATGGAAAAGTATGAAACACAGAGATGCAAATTGTAAACTTTGGGAATTACCAACATGGGTATGGTAGCTGAAACTGCACAAATGGGTAAATAGAATATACAGAAAGAAGAGAAAAAAAAATCAAAGTAAGCTTTATGAGTTAAGAATAGGAAAGGAAGGACTTCCCTGGCAGTCCAGTGGTTAAGACTGTATTCTTCCCATGCAGGGGGCACGGGTTCAATCCCTGATCAGGGAACTAGTAACCCAAATGCTGATGACCAAAAAAAAGGCGGGGAGGGGGAAAGGGAAGAGGAAGGCAAAGGAGATGGAAAAGAGGGAAACCACAGCTGAAGAAATAGGAAGATCATGTTTTATGAGGAAAAGGAAAATTCCGGAGACAATGACCACTGGGACAACTATAGTCAAGGAGACTGAAAAGAAAGTTGGAGATGTGAAAACTTAGGAGGGATATTCATTCATCTGGGGTAAGAGGAGGGAGAAGAAATTGTTTCCTTCTTTTTAAACAACTTTTTCATGATTACCTGGAAAAATATGAGAATGGACATTGTATTACCAATGCTTTCAAAAAGATTAATACAAGTTTTAATATAAAGGATTACATACTGATGTATAGACTTGATTCAGTGTTGCTGCTGAAAGCTATAAAGTGAAAAAATTAGATGATTTTAATCCTCACAGCTAAAGATAAGCAGTTCAAACCAACTCCTAAATGGAAGAATTAGATATACTTTTAACTTCAGAGTGGATGAGTCATATTTTAAGCGTTCTTTGCTGGACTATTCTTAGTGACTAGATGCAGAGGCTGGTGGATATGTTTCTGTTCTCTCGCTTAGTTTTCAAAGCACTGGAAATAGAAAGGAGTGAAGAATTTAACCTTGTGGAAAACATTAAAAAATGCTTATTTCTAAACTTACTGAAAATCTCTGAGAGATGCGAAAACAAGTCAAAAAGTTGAAAGGAAACTGAGATGTGTACTCCTGTCTCTATGACTGTGATATTTACAAAGGGAGTAAAACAAAAATAGACTTCTCTTTTAAAAGATTAAGGTCTATATGTATTTGATAACAAACAGTAAATTATATTTAAGTACATTTTGTCATACATGGTAAAACGTGATTTCCTATTAAAATGAGTCTATGTAGTCAGTTTTCTTGTGCTATATGCTCCAGTCATGTCTGACTCTGTGACTATTCTTATTGGTAATGTAAGGCTGACAAGGCTGAAAGTTATTTATAGTTGATTCTTTGCAGTACTGTTGTCAAATATGCATGTGATGGTGCTCAGTGCTTATACAGGTAACTGGTTTATTAGGCAGGTTCATCCTGGTGGGGTATAAAGTGAAGTGAAAGTTGCTCAGTCATGTCCAACTCTTTGTGACCCCATAGACTATACAGTCCATGGAATCCTCCAGGCCAGAATTCTAGAGTGGGTACCTGTTCCCTTCTCCAGGGGATCTTCCTAACCCAGGGATTGAACCCAGGTCTCCCACATTGCAGGCAGATTCTTTACCAGCTGAGCCTCCAGGGAAGCCCAAGAATACTGGAGTAGGTAACCTATCCCTTCTCCAGCAGATCTTCCTGACACTGGAATTGAATTGGGGTCTCCTGCATTGCAGGCAAATTCTTTTCTAGCTGAGCTACCAGGGGTGTAAGTATGAAATAAATTTATTTTTTTCCAATTTTACTTCAACCATGCTCTGTTAAGTCATTCTTTCCAGACCTCATAAAATTATCTTAGATTGTTTCCATAACTTAAAATTTTTAAAAAATAAGGATATAGTTGCTTTACAATGTTGTGTTAGTTTCTGTCGTACAACGAGGTGAATCAGCTTTAAGTATACACATGTCCCCTCCCTCTTGGACCTTCCTCCCACTCCCTTAGCCCAACCCTCTAGCTCACCACAGAGCACCAGAGTGAACTCCCTACACTGTGCACTAGTTTCCCAGTGCTATCTACTTTACTCATGGCAGTGTGTGTATGTCAACCTTTCATCCATTCCAAGATATTGAAAAATTGATTCCATTCTAGGATGACATAGGTTCAACTACATGCCAAATTATCCCAGTTTCCCTCTGTGTCCTGTGCTTGTTTAAAGGTCTGAGGAGACTGCACTGTAAAGTTATGGGTCCTGTTCTTTCATTTCTTCTCCCTTTCTAATTCTGTCCCCTCCTTTTCTGGGTTTACCTTTCTCCTCTTACAGCAGAGCCTGGGAAGAGAAATATGAAACAGGTCAAATGTTTACACCTGCATTCCAAAGCTGGCTTTCTTATCTGGGATGCAAGTATAAATTATTAAAGAGTTCTATTCAGATTCTTACTCTCGGATACCTCCCATATTCTCTTGTTGCTGTACTCTTGTCATTTGTGATATTAGTAAGGCAACTCCAGCATGAATACTCTACAGTTTCTATCTGGGTAAATAGTGGGCCTGCAGACTGCTCCAGTAGAGCCTCTTTACCACTGTCACCAGTTCAGTTGTTTTATCCAGGTAGACACAGAAGGCATATCCCCAGCAGTGCTGTCTGTGGGAAATTAGGTGCAGTTTCTCCTTTTGTGCAGGTAACCCCAAATTCAAAAGAATTCTCTCCACTTGACTTGTGGTTGCTCAAGGGATAGAATCACCATCTTTTCCCTTTTGCCTTTCAGGCAAGCGATAGCTCCCTGCCTACTGTAGCCAGCACCATAGGTCCTTAATCATCACCTGTTGGTTGGCTTCTCTTTATTAACTGTGCATTGTTCTCTTACTAAACTCTCTTCAATGATCTACTAGAATATGTCTTGTGTTTCCTGTCATGACTCTGACTAAAATGAATGATAAACACAATGTCTACAACTGCATACCATGTATGTTTTAAGGTGAAAATGTGATTTACACATATTGTCTTATGAGCTATTCATATCCAAATTTACTAGAGAGAGAACTTTGGAATATGCTAATTTGAATTAAATCTCAGTTCTGACATACATGAAGTTGATGTGAATATTCATAGAGTTGAAGATTCAATGACATAAAGGTGATAAAGCATACCACTCACATAGGTCATATTCAGTATTCATTCAGCATCTACTTGATGCCGGGCACTATGTTCTTCCTATACTGTAAAATGTTTTATAAATACAAGTTAATGTAACTCAGTATGATAGAGGAGAAAATATTGAAGCCATGAAAGCGCCCTTGTTTGTGTGGAATGAGGAAGACCAGACTGGAGAAAATATCACTGGCTCTTTCTAGTGTCCTTCATTTGATTCTCATAACCCTCTCTACTAATGAAATTTAGGAAAGCAAAATGTTTTAAAGTATTGAAATTGCCTGGGAATTACTTTATATATGAGAGTAACAAAAATGAAGGGAAAAAGTATCAAGACAGTGCTACGATTACTAAGTGGAAATACAAAATAAAATTCAGTTCAGTTCAGTTCAGTCACTTAGTCATGTCTGACTCTTTGCGACCCCATGAATCTCAGCACGCCAGGCCTCCTTGTCCATCATCATCTCCTGGAGTTCACTCAAACTCATGTCCATTGAGTCAGTGATGCCATCCAGCCATCTCATCCTCTGTCATCCCCTTCTCCTCCTGCCCCCAATCCCTCCC
>NW_011494661.1:2598863-2609098 GCF_000754665.1 Bison bison bison | reverse complement strand
CTCAAGAGTCTTCTCCAACACCACAGTTCAAAGGCATCAATTCTTCGGCGCTCAGCTTTCTTCACAGTCCAAATCTCACATCCATAAATGACCACTGGAAAATAGAGTCCCCCTAATTTAAAGCCTTTAAAGTAAATTTCAAATGCTTATAATTAATATATGAGTAGATTTTATTTCAAAAAAACTTTGCTTAAAGAAAGAATGTCATGCTGAGCATTAGTAAGTTTGGAATTTGGATCTATTTCTGCCATTGACTGGCTATCAACCTTGGACAATAATTTAACTCTTAGAGGTATTATTTCTAGTTCTGTGGTTCAATTAAAATATTATTAACATAAATTTATAAGTAACATGGTTAGTATTCCCCTCAGTACAGTTGAGAAAAATATGTTAGACTCCTATGATGTGAAAAGCCCTCTGCTAGGTATCCCTATGGGAAGATAATGGAACAAAGATCTCTACCTGACATCAGTGAAATAGAGGGAGTCAAATGGCAATGGCAGTGAGAACTACATACATCTACAGCCAAGATTAATAAAGTATTTAATGAAAATGCCAGAAGGAGCCATTTTTCATGTTTGAGGGAAGAAACGACACTGCAGAGTAGACAGCTTTTATAAATCAGTGATTCTAAGTGAAAATTGTCTTCAAGAGAAATCACGCATTAAAAAAAAATAGTTCTCAAAAGTATTTGCATCTTTTTTTGTGGGGATGAAAAAATATCAAACTTCAAAATTACCGAAAAAAATTGAAATCGAGTAAAAATGAATATTTGTTTTTCTTTAGTAGATTTTGGCCTAATGCCTAACAAGACCACTAACTCATTAAAATAGTGCTTTAGCGTCAACACCAAAGTGAAGGCTTCTGTTTTCCCTATTCAACATTTCATCAAGGATCCCATCTCTGCACAAATACAGGGGAAAACACAGTTTCTGCACAGTCACCTGATAAGTTTGGTGATATGCTAAGATCTGTAATGATGACCATGATAATAACCTTTTAAAACTCTCAAATATTACTATGCCATTGTGATAGGACTCTGAATATATGTTATAACCAGTGGTATCAGGGGTTCTATACCATAGTCATCTGTACTCTTATACATTCAAATATGTGATGAAATTTCAATGTTTAGAAGTTTCTAAATCCCAGAAGACAAGATGATTCTATAACTATGGGAATTCTTTAAAGCTCCATTTATATGGGTCAAGTATATGATGTGACTGTATGGTACATATATTTATAGATTAATCTCTTGGACTTGCAACTCAGTTTTGTTATTACCAGTGTTTCTAAAGTCACAGATACATTTATTCTATATCTGGAATTAAGTTATAATTTTATCAGGAAAGCAATCTAGTTGAGGGAAATATAAGCATCTGCCTGGAATGTAGGAGACATGGGTTCAATCCTTGGGTCGGGAAGATCCCTTGGAGAAGGAAATGGCACCCCACTCCAGTACTCTTGCCTAGAGAATCCCATGGAGGGAGGAGCATGGTAGGCTACAGTCCATGGGGTCACAAAGAGTTGGACACGACTGAGCGACTTTACTCACTATGTAAAGTGAATAATAACATATAATTTAATTTTGACTAATGAATATTTTTATACATTACTTTTTGCTTAAAACAAGGGCACACTGGCATCGTCATTAAATTTCAGGGTCTTAAAAATCTCTGATAAGGAGTTTCTCCTTTGATATATAGGCCTGGGCAAAAGTGATAGTGAGGGGATTTCCCTGGCGGTGCAGTGGTTAAGACTGTGCTCTCACTGCAGGGGGCACAGGTTCGATCCCTGGTCAGGGAACTAAGATCCCACATGATGCATGGCATTTGTTGTTGCCGTTCAGTTGCTCAGTCATATCCAACTCTTTGCAACGCCACAGACTGCAGCATGCCAGGCTTTCCTGTCCTTCACCATCTCCCAGAACTTGCTCAAACTCATGTCCATTGAGTTGGTGATGCCATCCAGTCATCTTATCCTCTGTCATCCTCTTCTCATCTGCCTTCAATCAGGGTCTTTTCTAATGTGTCCTCTTGTTGCATCAGGTGGCCAAAGTATTGGAGCTTCAGTTTCAGCCAATTCATTCACCAATGAATATTCAGTATTGATATTCTTTAGGGTTGACTGGTGTGATCTCCTTGCAGTCCAAGGGACTCTCAAGAGTCTTCTTCAATACCACAGTTCAAAAGCATCAAAAGTTCTTCAGCACTCAACCTTCTTTATGGTCTAACTCTTACATCCATACATGACTACTGGAAAAACCATAGCTTTGACTATATGGACCTTTGTTGGCAAAGTAATGCACAGCATGGCCAAAAATAAAATTTTAACAGTGGTAGTGGGGTGTGTGTATGCATGTGTGTGTGTTTCAAAAGGGCAGTAATTAACAGCTTTCCCCTTTCCATCTGGGAAAGAACATATGGGTTTTGCCATCTCATCTTGTTTCCCTCTCCTGCCCTCTAAAAAGAGAAGAGTGCAGGTGCATTCTCCTGAGTAGAGTTGTCATAGAGAATGGCTAATTGCATTTCCCCAGAGGGATGAGTAGGTGGAGGGAATTGTGATGTGCTGGGAGCATAGCAAGGGAGAAGCTTGGGGTGAAGAAGCTAGAAATGATCTAGGAAAGTAGATCATAGAAAAGGGAGTGAGTTCTTTTGTACTAAGGCTATAAGAGGAATCTAGGCATTTCAAGGTGTTAAAAAAGAGAGGATTCTAATTAGCATTGCACAAATTCCATGCTCCATTGCATAAATGTTTTTAAAATATGCAAGAAATGATGGTTTATGTTTGGGCTATGCTATTCTAAAGCAAAATGGGTCATGAAAACAATCATCTATGTAAGATATATTCTCTTATAATCGGTAGGGGAAGTTAGTTGAGGTTTATGGTATACAGTGCTTTAGTCACTCAGTCATGTCTAATTCTTTGTGACCCTGTGGACTGTAACCCGCTTAGACTTCTCTGTCTATGAAATTCTCCAGGCAAGAATACTGGAGTGGGTTACCATTTCCTTCTCCAGGATATCTTTCCTACCCAGGGACTGAACCCCGGTCTCCCGCATTGCAGGCAGATTCTTTACAGTCTGAGCCACAGAACTCTGTAAATGTTAGCAGTTACTGTCAAGGATTTTCTTCAAGGAGACAAACATACATGTTGCAGGATACCCGTAGAAAGAATCTCCGAAAAAGGATTATTTCATTTCCTTTATAACAAACACTACTTAAACCAACAAACAAGCTTTTTGTGTTTTCTGATCTGTTTGATTTCTCATTATTTCAAGTAACATTCTATACAACAATATTGTAGAACAATGAGATAATTTGAGCAAACTCATGGAATTTTCTAAATTACAATTTGTTCTAAAGCAAAGGAGAAAGAAGCGACTGAATGGGTTCTGACCCTATGTGATGGGGAAACCTATGACAGGCTTAATCATAAAGAACCTTGCACTATTTAAACTTTTCACAAGTATGGCTTAATTCCAACCTCTTGGTAGATCACTAACCCCTTTAGAGCCCACAAACTCCTCTGAAATCACCACTTGGTGCTATCCTTTCCACACTTTAAAAAAATAATTATTAATTTTCTCTAGAATATATTTCCCTTCCTGTGAAAGATGTAAACCACTTAAATTATAAAAACTGCCACAGATATAGGACATTCATAAAATTCAGTGCTGCAAATATGTGGGGAAATTTGCACACTATCTGGAATATAAATTAGAGGATTTGAATGATGGATAACCAAAGTTTTAAAATGGTACAAATCTTTTGTGTAACAATCAGATTCTAGAAATTTATCCTAAGGAAATAATCAAGCATGAACTTAAATATTCTATAATAATCAAGATGCTCTGTGATTATTACTAGTAAGAAAAACTTATGACAAGAAACAAATAACATTAACAAATGTATTAGAAATATGTGTATATATATATATGTATATATACACAGTAGAATTCAGTCATTTAAAAGTATATTACAGGTAATTTTCCAATTTTATGTATGTAAATAATACATGAATAATTTAAGTAATAGATGGCATAGAGATAGAGTAAAAAGTTAAAGGCCTAGATTGCTATTTTCAGTAATTGTGTTCTAGATAATAATGGCCAACCTTCCTACTAGAGGCATCTATGAAGCCAACAAAACATGTTTTACAAGACTTTAAAAGTATGAAAATATTATCAAGATGGTAAATCAGCTTCAATATGGTTTCAATAAAGAAAGCACACCAAAGACTGTGAAATAAAAAGAAATGTACTGACATAAGGTAATTTCTGAGTTTGAGTTTCATACTGAAAGAAAAAAAATCCTCCAAGATAGAGGCATAAAAAAGACAATTTCAAGAGAAGTTCTAAAAATCTACTTTGGGTGAGGAAAAATTATCCCCGATGAAAGTCAGAAGTCTAAGAAGGAAAGAAAACAATAATAATGGTAAATCGACTATATGTAAAAGTAATGACGATCTGATGATTATTAACATAGAACTAAAATAAGTTTTAAAATAGCAATAAGTGAAGAGAAGAATAAAAGATAATTACTGTAAGGAATATGTTAAAGGAATATGTAAAAGAATTAATTTTAAGATATTTATAAGTTCAATTCAGTTGCTCAGTTGTGTCTGATTCTTTGCAACCCCATGGACTGCAGCACATCAAGCTTCCCTGTCCATCACTAGAAAGTAAAAGAACAGGAATTGCATATATAACTTCCAAAGAGAGAATACATTTAAATATTAAAACTATTTTAAAAATGTAAGAAATGAGAAGTAGAAAAAACTGTGATAAATGGAAAACACAAATTAAGTCAGTAGACTTGAAGTCACATAATATACACCCATTAAATGAAAGAAGACTGAATGCTCTTGTGAAAAGATTAATGTCGTCTGACTATATATTTTAAAATATACAAGTATTAGATTAAATCTTATTAAATTGCCAACAATGATAATTTTTGACCATGGGAATTATAATTTCATATGATTCAAGCTAACAATGTTATTTGGAAGAGACAAATATAAAACATGAGGGTAGAGAAGCATTGAAGTTAAACAAATGGAAAAAATACCTGTGCAAACACTAACCAAAATAAAGTTAATTTATCTACATTAATATTAGAAAATAAGATGAAAAACAGAAAGCATTAGCAGAGATAAAGAGGATCAATTAATAATGATCAAAGTTTCATTTCAGTAAGATACCACAATTTGTAATTTTTGAGCATTTAAATACAGTAGTTTCAAAATATAGAAAGGGAGAAGGCAATGGCACCCCACTCCAGTACTGTTGCCCAGAAAATCCCATGGATGGAGGAGCCTGGTAGGGTGCAGTCCATGGGGTCGCACAGAATCAGACACGACTGAAGCAACTTAGCAGCAGCAAAATATAGAAAACCAATAATGGACAACAATACAAAAAAAAATTGACAAATCCACAATCATAATAAGTTAGTTTAGTGTGAATTTCTCAGTGAATAAAAACAAGATAAGGGAAAAATCAGTAAAGAATTCTTGTGCTAAAATCTTTAGATTTGAGCAATAGAATTAGCAAATAAACTAGGGATGGATATAGAACAGTGAATTTAACAACTTCTCTATAAACACTAGTGGCAAAAATGGAAAAAAAGGATTAATGAACTGGAAAGAGATCAATACAAAGAAAGTTTAAAAAAAAAAACAACAACCAAAAAACAGCTGGCACATAACACCAGAGACAACCTCAAAGAATATACAAATAATAGAACACAGAATATACTATAAATGAAAAAATATATATATATATATACTATAAATGTAGAATATACAAATAGTCATATCATATATTAATAAAACTCCAGAAAAATATTTACCAAGGAGTTAACAGATTAACAATAGATAATAAATATTGTTTAATTTCCCTTTCTTTTTCCATGTTGTCAAATTTCAGTAAATATTTAAATGCTTTTTATAAATAACATTTTTCATCCATCAAAATAAGTAGAGAATATTCTAATAATTAAAGTGAAGCAGTATTTTCCAATGTGAGGCAGAAGTAATCTGTACAAAATCATCTCAGTTTTCTATTTTAAAAAGATTCCCAGGCTCTATGCCAGACCTGTAATCATAATATTTGGAGGGTATGCCTGGAAACCTGAAGGTTAATCTTGTAGCATTCAAGTTAGAGAACCATTGAAATAGAAGGAAAGTGGAGTTGGTCTAATACAGAAAAGCTAGCAATAATCTCAATGATTGACAGTTATAATAAATGCCAGATAGATTTCCTTCTCTAATCAACTTGATATGGCAGGATGAGTCAACTGTGGATATAGAATCTGTTATTTTACCATCATATTCACATTAGAGCTTGGTTTTGTGATTTGAGAAATAGAACCCCTTAATGGAATTAATTTTGACATTGACAAATACTGGTGATTCACTTAGCTTTACCTTACATACTTCTGAAGTGAAATTTCAAAAGGTTATTTTGTTATTATTTCAAGCATAAAAGGATCAAATCCTTAAATGCACTCGGTTTAGATGTACCTGTATATTCCTGCATGTACATAGCTAAAGGCTCAATATTCTTTTAAGTGGATTTGGGGGCGGGGATAGTAGTTTGGACAGAGGCTCTAAAGAATAGGCACTAAATAAATTATGCCTTCAATTCTTAAAAAACAAAAGCTCAGCAATTTGATAAATGTCTATGAAGTTGGATTTCCTTTCATCCCCTACTAAGGAAACTTACTCGCAGTCCAAATGGTTAATAACTTTTATTTTGCTAGAATTTTATATAATTCACGTGAATAGAGTCAGAGTCAAATATAGGAGATGAGACCACCCACAAAGCAGTTTAGCAATATAGTAAGAACACTAGTGCTGAAATCAGGCCTGGGGTTCAGGCTTAGTTCCTGCACTTATTTGTGTAATATTGGGTGTGTTATTTAACCTTTTTAAGCCTCAGTTACTCATCTGTAAAATAAAGCTTGAATTATTGAACTCAAAGAAACATTTATTTTCTAGAAGAGTGCCTGGTAAATAGTAAATGCTCAATGAATTATTTCTATTATAATATCAATAAACATTAGCATATCTGTATTAGGGTTCTCCAGAGAACCAGTATGAACCTACAGAGATATAGATACATATGTATTAGTTGGAGTTCTCTAGAAAACCAATATGAACCTATAGAGATATAGATATGAAATATATAGATAAGTGTGTATATGGGGGGGAGGTGGAGAGAGAGATTTATTGCAGGAATTGGCTAATGCTATGACAGAGGATGTGAAGTCCCACAGTCTGCTATCTAAAGCTGATGAAACAGGAAAGCCAGTATCGTAACCTACTCTAAGTCCATGAGCACTAATGTCCAAGGGAAGGAGAAAATGGATGTCCAGCTCAAGAAGAGAGCAAATTCACTCTCCCTGTACCTTTCTGTTCTATTCAGGCCCACAACAGATAGGATAATATCCACCTGCACTGGTGAGAGTGAGCTTTACTCAACTTACCAATTTAAATTCTAATCTTTTTTGGGAAACATTCTCATGGATGCAGCCAGAAGTAATGTTTACTAACCATCTGGGCATCTTTTAATCCAGACAAATAGACATATAAAATTAACAATCACAAATTCATATTCCCATTTTCCTTCTAATGAAAGTGCATTTATATCTGTGTTAATTTTTCTTAAATATCTTTCTTAAAGTTTTATTTGTCAGAATTCATGAAAGTTCTGTATATGTTAGAAGAAATATTTTGATAAGCGGATTGAGTGAGAGTATGAGAACTTTAGGGGGTGTTTCTGAAAAATCTCTTGTCCCCCAGAATTCTATCCCAATATAAATCACTTCTACCATCTTCTGTTCATTTCGCTAGCCATATCAGCTCCATCTTTTCCCTATTTTAAGCCTCCCCTCAAGTTCTCCTGTCGGCATGTGAAGTGAAATTTTGGCTTCTATAAATTTTACTTTCATACTCATTACCAAATATGACACATGACAAAGGTTTGTTCTTGGATTCCATGCCCTTTAGAATATGTAGAAGCATTAGAAAGTTTAAATAATTCTGTCACATGTAGTATGTATAATATACATATTAATGTTTGTCTACATATATGTAAAAGTATATGTACCCACCCACTAAACACTATGCAGGTCAAGAAGCAACAGTTACAACCAGACATAAAACAATGGACAGCTTCAAAATTGGGAAAGGAGTACATCAAGATTGTGTATTATCACCCTGCTTATTTAACTTATATGCAGCGTAAGAAAAGAAAGCGAAGTCACTCAGTCATGTCCAACTCTTTGCAACCCTATGGACTGTAGCCTACCAGGTTCCTCCATCCATGCGATTTTCCAGGCAAGAATACTGGAGTGGGTTGCCATTTCATTGTGCAAAATGCTGGGCTGGAGGAAGCACAAGCTGGAATCAAGATTGCCGGGAGAAATATCAATAACCTCAGATATGCAGATGACACCACCCTTATGGCAGAAAGTGAAGAGGAACTAAAGAGCCTCTTGATGAAGGTGAAAGAGGAGAGTGAAGAAGCTGGCTTGAAACTCAACATTCAAAAAACTAAGACCATGGTATCTGGTCCCATTGCTTTATGGCAAATAGAAGGAGCAAAAATGGAAACAGTGACAGACTTTATTTTCTTGGGTTCCAAAATCACTGCAAAAGGTGACTGCAGCCATGAAATTAAAGGACACTTCCTTCTTGGAAGAAAATCTATGGCAAACCTAGATGGCATATTAAAAAGCAGAGATATCACTTTGCCGACAAAAGTTTGTATAGTCAAAGCTATGGTTTTTCCAGTTCAATTCAGTTCAGTCACTCAGTCATATCCAACTCTTTTTGACCCCATGGACTGCAGCACACCAGGCTTCTGTGTCCATTACCAATTCCCAGAGATTGCTCAAACTCATGTCCATAAAGTTGGTGGGTTTTTCCAGTGGTCATGTACAGATGTGAGAGTTGGACCATAAAGAAAGCTGAACACCAAAGAATTGAAGCTTTGGAACTGTCATGCTGGAGAAGATTCTTGAGAGTCCCTTGGACTGTGAGGTGATCAAATCAGTCAGTCCTAAAGGAAATCAACCCTGAATATTCATTGGAAGGACTGATGCTTAAGCTGAAGATCCAATATTTTGGCCACCTGAGACAAAGAGCTGACTCATTGGTAAAGACCCTGATGCTGGGAAACATTGAAGGCAGAAGGAGGAGGGGACAGAGGATGAGAAGGTTGGATGGCATCATTGACTGAATGGACATAATTTTGAGCAAACTCTGGGAGATAGTGAAGGAGAGGGAAGCCTGGAGTACTGTAGTCCATGGGGTCTCAAAGAGTCAGATATGACTGACCAATTGAACAACAGCAACCCGCTATAAAAATACTTACATGGTCTTACAGGCACAGGATAAGGTACGTAAACTTCAGAGGACTCTGTAGGGTAAAACGTTGTCCTGAGCACTCTATGGAGCCTCCTGATACAGGGCACTGGGACTACAGCAATCGATGGAAGAATGAAATGTCATCAAAACAACAACAGTCTTTAAAATCTTATCCTTTTTGCTCCAGTTTTCTTTCTAACATACTTTATTGTCTGAAGTTTAGTAGTTTCCATTAAAGTTGATTCTGCTGATTAACTGTAAGAAAGTAAAACAAATCAATCAGGATTTTCTTTCCCACTGAAAATGACATGAGATGGCATCACTAAACAGGAACACTTCAAAGATCCATACAGTTGATGAATTAAAGAAGAAGCGTAATTACTGCCACAAAGTGTAGCTGTTCATTGTTCAGCCCACATATGCAAATCATGACATTTGTGACTACCAATCACTGCCAATTGTAAAGGAATGACAAGGATTTATTAATGTCAGCATCTCTCAATCAGTGAGATGTATTACAAGCAGTAACATCAACAACATCCCTTCCCTTTCCTCTTGTCCTCTTTGTAGGCTCTAGAAGGTCCCTCCTGGGAAGGACATGAGGCACTAAGTAAAGGAAACAGAGAGAAGGAGCCTCAGCTGTGGAGCTGTGAATGTGGAGGTGGGAAGTTGACAAAACGTAGAACTTCATTCTCCCTGGGACCAGCCCTAGCCAAGAATGTGCAAATACCATCATTCCTCGGGAGGAATTAGACTATCTCAAGGCTACTGTCAAGACAATGTATCCTAGCTCAATTTCCAAGCCTCAGCCACCATGCTGCTGCTAAGTCACTTTAGTCATGTCCGACTCTGTGCGACCCCAT
>NW_011494661.1:2595609-2598763 GCF_000754665.1 Bison bison bison | reverse complement strand
TGCGACCCCATAGACAGCAGCCCACCAGGCTCCCCAGTCCCTGGGATTCTCCAGGCAAGAACACTGGAATGGGTTGCCATTTCCTTCTCCAATGATGAAAGTGAAAAGTGAAATCGAAGTCCCTGGGTTGTGTCCAACTCGCAGCGACCCTAGGGACTGCAGCACCAGGCTCCTCCGTCCATGGGATTTTCCAGGCAAGAGTACTGGAGTGGGGTGCCATCAGCCACCATAGCAGGGTTATAAAGAGCTGAGGCGGCAACCCCCATGGGAAACTATATTCTTGATATCAATGTCTTTCTGCTGGTGTTCCTCTGATCACACATTTTCCTGTAACATGATATCCACTAAACAGTACACTCATAATCTTTTCAAGAGTGCAACTAATCCTTAGTAAAAAACTGAGGAGTTAGGGTTGTTCACCAGACAGGTTTATGACATTAATAGCTCCTTGTCAATCCATGTGTGTTTCAAACATGCTCCTGTTGCACCTGATGGCCTCTGGAAACTGTTTTGAATACCTCTACTCAGTCCTGCTCATTATGACCTGCCTATTCTCCATTTCAGTCCTTTACTACGGATACCCTTGTGTGGCCCTGCAGTCTCCTGGGACAAGGAGTTGGATTTCAGTCCCTCTTTACTCAGCAACAGAGGTCAACAGAAGCTACTGAATCTACAGTCTTGTGCTTTATATTTCTTAACGTTTCCCTGGCTGAGACTTCATGTTGATAAACATATCCTGTTGTCTCTCAAGTTCATGCTTGTTGGTGTGACTTGAATTAAAAATCCTTGAATTTCGACTCAAAAGATGCATGTTTAGTCCTGTATCTTCTACTTACTCACAAAAGACCTAAGGAAGCAATATCTTAAGCCTCAATTTCTATATCTCTTTAAAATAAAGTGATGGTAATTGTTCTCTTTTTATTCATAGAGTTGTTAGGAAGCTAAAGCTAAATGTGTGTGAAAGAAAGTGGTAAATTATAAAACACTGTACTGGGGCTTCCCTGGTGGCTCAGTGGCAAAGAAGCTGCCTTGCCCATGCAGGGGACACAGGTTCAAACCTTGGCTGGGGAAGATCCCAGGGGCTGCGGGGCAACTAAGCCTGCACGCCACAACTGTTGAGCCTGTGATCTAGAGCCTGTGCTCCACATCAAGAGCAGCCACCTCAATGAGAAGCCCAAGCACCACAGCTAGAGAGTAGCCCTCACTCGCCACAATTGAAGAAGGCCTGTGTGCAGCAACAAAGACCCAGCACAGCTATAAATAAATACATCTTTTTAAAAAATGAAAAATAAAAATAAAACTTTGTACGAATACAAGGAGTATGGTGGTGGGCCGATTCCTAGATGTCCTAGATTCCTTTCACCCAAAGAGGCTGTTCTGTGCACAAAAAAAGCAATATTTATGGATCTATTATTCTATTATTAAGATGTGCAATAAAAAATTAAAGTGAAGCCTATATAAAAACTTCTGATTGTTATATTTTAGTAGATTTGGGCTATTTCTATTTTAGAAAAAAAGTTCTCCATTCAAACAAGGAACTCTGTTGGTGGGATCATGAGCAATGAAAAAAAGAGTGGAATTTGTTAGGAAAAAAAAGGGTGGGGGAGCTGAGAATAAAAGAATATGGACATAGTGATGCTGTGATTCTGTCCTGTTGTCTAACTGAGTCCTATCCTTGGAAGATGAAAGGCTGCCTGAGGCTCACACTTGATGGGAGTCATTATGTCAGGGATCACAATTTCATACAAGTGTATGCAGGTTTTTCTTTTCACTTCTCTCCCAGGCTTCAATATTAAATTATGCTGAAACTACTGTACTTCAGGACTGAATTAAGCCATTATTTCTTCATTCCAGTTTCCTTGGCTGAAAAAGCTGGGGCACAGTTCCTGCTTCCATTATTGCCTGATGGAAGAGTTAAGCTCCCTGGGCCGCCTTTGAAAAAATGTTGTGGCTAATGATCTTATACAGATGTTTGCCTTGAGTCAAACATAGAACTTATGTAGAATTATATATGGACTAGTGGTGAACATTCCATTTATGAGATAAGGAATCATTTAAAATTTTTCTCATTTTACTTTAATGGTTGGGATCATTTTATCCCAGCAAAAGCACTTGACTCTGAAAGAGCAGTGGTAGAAATGCAAATACTAAATGCCCCCAGAATATAATATTTTGACCTCTAGGAAATTCATCCAAAAGTAGAAAATTATATTCAGAATCAAACATTTCCTTAAGCAACTATATTATCACTGTATTTTATAAAATTTTCAAACTTACTTTGTAATGGGCTGTGCAGTATTATTTTTAAATACACATTTAATGCAGCATGTGATTTAGAAGTTTTTATTTTTAAAAGAGTAAGGATCCATTGAACAAATTAGTAATAGAAACCAATGATAGGTTTCTTATCACAGTAACACCACTTTAATAAATTTTAGTGGGAAAAAAATCAATAAAATATGATATGAGTTTTCTACATCTGTATGTTATTCCTTCTTTCACTCAGACCTTTACATTGCTGCTATCTTTAGGACATTAAGAAAACTATTAACTTCTCCACATCTTAGTTTCTTTTTCTGTTAAATGTGGTGGTTTTAAAGATCAAATAATTTACTGTACATGCATGGCACATAGTAACTATTCCATAAATATCAGCCATTATGATTATTGGATATAAGTAACTTTTAATTTCATGTCTTAGATAGGATAATTCTGTGTTTTTAAGACAGCATAAATGTCAGTGCAAATAATTATATTTTTATAATCATTATTGAAATGTTTCACTTTTGCCAAATACAACATACTTTTCAATTTGAAACGATATTTCCTATTGCCCTTAGTTTTAAATCATGTGGTGTTAAAGTGAAGTGAAGTCGCTCAGTCGTGTCTGACTCTTTGCGACCCCATGGACCGTAGCCTATCAGGCTCTTCCGTCCATGGGATTTTCCAGGCAAGAGTGCTGGAGTGGATTGCCATTTCCTTCTCCAGAGTGCAGCTAATCAATGTTTTTGTAATGCCTGTTATGAATCAGGTACACTCCAAAATTCTTTGGGAGATTTAAACATTAAAAAAACACCTTCAATTCCCTAAACCATTTAGAATTTGTTGGCAGAGACAGGTACATTAACAAGTTAACTTTAGTACAAAGCAGAGT
>NW_011494661.1:2555984-2595509 GCF_000754665.1 Bison bison bison | reverse complement strand
AAAAATAAAAGAAAAATAGATTAAAATGTTCAGGAAAACAGACAATATATATATATATATATATATATATAAAAAATAGGCTGTACTGTTAGAATACATAAAAACTTCAGATAGTAGTAGAATTTTGGTTCAGGAAGAACATTCAGGCAGAGGAAAAGATGAAAGTAAAGACATTGACACATGAATATGCATAACATACACAGAAAGTAAACACTAAGCATTTGACTTTGAATCATGTGGTAGGAATGCGATAAACCTCCAAAGGGTGGGACACATCTCAAGACTGGTCAAATCCAGATGTGAAAGAATGAGGGCAGGAATATTAAGCTCATGAGAAGCAAGTGGGGATGGAGAGGTGGGGGCAGGTAAGGGAAACTTTGTAGAGGCAGATGTAGTGGGTTTTCATAACTAATTGAATGTGAAGATAAGAGATCACCCTGATTCTCAGGTGGCATTAGAGGTAAACAACCCTCCTGCCAATGCAGGAGACATAAGAAATGAGGGTTCGATCCCTGGATCTGGAAGATCCCCTTGAGGAGGAAATGGCAACCCACTCCATTATTCTTGCCTGGAGAATCCCATGGACAGAGGAGCCTGATGGCTTGCAGTCCATAGGGTCGCAAAGAGTCACACATGACTGAAGCAACTTAGCACACACGCACATGCCTGAAATAATAATAAAGTTGTTGCTAAGAAAGGAACAAAGGAGATTTGGTATATCATGTCAACTTTAGCCATGTAAAGATTAAATATCACTCATAGGATTTTTTGATGAAGACATTTGAGAATAGAAAAACTGGGTTTGGTATTCAGGAGAGTGGTCAGTCATCAGTGACTTGAGTGTAATTGGCATAGAAGTGATAGTGATGCTTTAAAAATAAATGAAGTTTAATTTTTTAAAAAAGCTATTTTGATGGTTAAAATTACTGGTCAAAAGCTACCTAAAAAAGAATAAATGAATTAAAGTTCATCAATAATTCCAGCGACCTATATACTGTAGGGGGCTTCCCTGGTGGCTCAGCTGGTAAAGAATCTGCCTGCAATGCAGGAAACCCTGGTTCAATTCTTGGGTCGGGAAGTTCCCCTGCAGAAGGGATAGGCTACCCACTCCAGTATTCTTGGGCTTCCCTGGTGGCTCAGATGGTAAAGAATCTGCCTGCACCCTGCAACATGGGAGACCTAGGTTTGATCCCTGGGTTGGGAAGATCCCTTGGAGGAGGGCATGGAGACCCACTCCAGTATTCTTGTCTGGAGAATCCCCATGGACAGAGGAACCTGGAGGGCTACAGTCCGTGGGGTCACAAAGAGTCAGACATGAGTGAGCGACCAAGCACGGCACAGAGTACACTGTAAGTAAATTCACTTTTTGAAACTTGGTTTAATTCTTAAAGTAGTATTATTATTTCAATTGCTGCTTAATGATTCATGAGTTCTTATTTATTTATGTGTGTTTTATTTGTAATTTATGATTTTAAACTTTTTAAAAAACTTTTTTATATTGGAGTAGAGTTGATTAACAATTTTGTGTTAGTTTCAGGTGTATAGCAAAGTGATTCAATTATACATGTACTCAGTATTATTTTCATTTGTCTCCTTCTGTCTCTTATCTTTCTCCCTCCATTCCTTCACACTAAATTTCTTTGTTCTTTCTGATTCCTTTTGACTTTCATCTTCTAATGTAATAAGAAATGATTTTCTAATTTTTGGACTGTTAGTCCATGACATTCGGCATGATTAACTAAAATGCTTTGAAAATCAGTTATGAAAATATGGAAATGCATTAACATATTTTTGAGTGATGCCTCCAGAAACTTACAATCTAAAACTCTAGCCAAATTTACACTGAGGAGATAGCTCTATTTCTGGATAAGCACAACCTAGCTTTTCTCCTTAGAGGTTTATAACATATACTCAACAAACATTCATTGTGTACTATGTTCCAGATACCAAGGATTTAAACTGCAGAGCACATAGTCATTTTCTACAAGTAGCTCACAATGTAATGGCCTTCCATGACAGAATTTGCTTTAAACTGTTTTCTTCCCTAGGGCCCTCATTTCAGGCACTGGTGTTTGCCAATCCATTGTATGCAAATGTATTTAATTCTACAATTAAAATTGTTTTCAATTTATCATCTGTGGTTTGCTGCTTGTTTGGTCAGGTTATTCTTGAAAGGAATGACCATACTTTATGTTTTAAATGATTCAGTAAGTATAACCTTATACAACTCAGAGATCATGAAAGTGATCAACACATAGAAATTTAAATTCTTGAAAATTTTCTTCTTGTATCTTTTTATCTTAACCACAGTATTTCTGGAGTTTCTTCTTTGGTACCTGATATTACATACTGAGTGGCTTTCTGTTTGATCATCTAAACCATCATTTAAAATCATTGTGCTGGAATTTCAGAAAAAGAAATGAAATTCTGACGTCTCTGCATTTTTGAAATCTTTACGAGAAATAAAGTAGGTGTGCAGAAAAAACAGGCTTTACTTTGTTCAAAAAAGTCAATGTGAAATGTGCAGGACAGAGCTTTTTGTTTTCCTTCAGCTTTTGTAGGTCCTGGAGGCAAAGATGCAGTAGTGCTTATTATGATCAATAGAAAGTGGTGTCTGGGAACACAGATTCCTGCCAGGGTGAAGTTCTCAGGCCCCTACATTTGTACTTGGCCATGTGCACCTAAGAGTCTTTTCTCACTAAGAGTCTCGCCCCTGCAGCTCCCAGTGGTAGGGAATATTGATTCAGGCATTACCCCCTCATCTGATTTTAAAAAACGTAAGGATTTAAAATATTGCATTTAATTTGTAACCGTTATATTAAAAATCTTTTAATATATTTTTTGTTTGTTTCTTTTATTTTCCTTTTAAATTTTTTGGATTTGAAGATAGCCACAAAGAAAATGAGCAGAAAGAAAAATTATGAGAAACTATAATAGTTTGTAACTTTCTTAAAATACATAAAACTTGAGAATCACCAATTATGCTGTGAAATGATACTTGGGAAGAAAATCGCTTTTCACATCAGGGTACTAATCCCTGCTGCCAGAAAACCTCGTTATTAGTAGTTAGTTTTAGCCAAGTTGCTGTGTTTCTTTGCCCATCTAAGAAAGACCTCATCCTTTTTTGGCCCCCCTCCCAGATAACAAGCTTTTGCTTGGCTATAAAATTTGAGAATGGATGTAAGGATGTTGACTAGACTACAACTGATTTTTCATTTTTTCCCCCCTAGCTTGCTACCTGCTTCTCTCTGTTACTAATTAGTGTAATATTCCCTGTCATTTTGAACTTGGGCTTCCCTGATGGCACAAGTGGTAAGGAGTCCACCTGCTAACACAGGAGATAATACAAGAGATGTGGGTTCAGTCCCTGGGTCGGGAAGATCCCCTGGAGAAGGAAATAGCCACTCACTCCAGGATTCTTGCCTGAAAAATTTCATGAGCAGAGGAGCCTGTTGGGCTACAGTCCATGAGGTCACAGAGTTGGACATGACTGAGCACATAGCACAGCATATTTTGAACTTGAATTTGATTGTACTTTGATGAGATATATAATAATTTTTTTTTAATTAGAAAGTCAAGGTGGTATATTTAAGAGAGAACAGGATTTAAAGCCAGGAGGCCTTGTTTCCACTTCCATCAATTCCATTTGCTGTCTGTATGACCATGAACACATATTTTAAAATTTTTGAATATCAATTATCTTTTAAAAATATGAATCATAATAATTATTATACTTCTCTCATAGAATTATTGAATGGATCAAAAGACAATGTATGTAAATGCATTTAGTAACCATATGAAAATTGTTAATACTGAGTTAGAAAGAATACTTTAGACTATATTCAGAATTTGATATTTGAATTGGAGCTCATGTTTAATTGTACATTATTCATAAAGAAAATGGTAAGAAGAAAGGAAATTAATTAATGTAATGATAAAATTACAGAGGAAACATTTTGACTAAAAAAGGACCATTTTTAAGGACTTTGCCACATTCAGATCAGATCAGATCAGTCGCTCAGTTGTGTCCGACTCTTTGTGACCCCATGAATTGCAGCACGCCAGGCCTCCCTGTCCATCACCAACTCCCGGAGTTCACTCAGACTCACGTCCATCGAGTCAGTGATGCCATCCAGCCATCTCATCCTCTGTCATCCCCTTCTCCTCCTGCCCCCAATCCCTCCCAGCATCAGAGTCTTTTCCAATGAATCAACTCTTTGCATGAGGTGGCCAAAGTACTGGAGTTTCAGCTTTAGCATCATTCCTTCCAAAGAAATCCCAGGGCTGATCTCCTTCAGAATGGACTGGTTGGATCTCCTTGCAGTCCAAGGGACTCTCAAGAGTCGTCTCCAACACCACAGTTCAAAAGCATCAATTCTTCGGCGCTCAGCCTTCTTCACTAATTACTACTAATTTATACACAATGCTACTGCTGCTGTTGCTGTTGCTAAGTCGCTTCAGTTGTGTCTGACTCTGCGACCCCATAGACGGCAGCCCACCAGGCTCCCCCGTCCCTGGGATTCTCCAGGCAAGAACACTGCCATTTCCTTCTCCAACGCATGAAAGTGAAAAGTGAAAGTGAAGTCGCTCAGTCGTGTCCAACTCTTAGCGACCTCATGGACTGCAGCCCACCAGGCTCCTTCGTCCGTGGGATTTTCCAGGCAAGAGTACCGGAGTGGGGTGCCATTGCCTTCTCCTACATAATGCTACTAAGTCTAAATAAATTTCTAAGTTGAAATAATGCTTGCATATAATTTCATACATCAGTTTTTAGTGTAAGAAATCTAAACAAGAGTGGATTAGAGCTTAATCTAGGATATTAGAAACTTGGTCATTTGTTTGTTTATGGTTTGTTAATTTCATTTGTTGGCCATTTGTTTCATTGTTCTCTGACTTACCAGCAGAAAGATTCAAGAGACAAGAAGTTAATTTTTGAAATGTTTCCATTTATGATGAAAATAACAGTGAATTTAAGATAACTAATGTAAAAAAATTCTAAAGACCTCCATTTCCTTGTCTGTAATAATGATTAGTCCTTCTAAAAATTCCATTAACTTAGTATTTCATGCTTGTAGTTCCTGGAATACTGGATGTGAATGGTTTGAGATATTTGTTAAAATGTACTTTGCTCAGACTTACTGAATCATACTCTTTGAAAATGGTGGCAAGAATACCATCATTTTTCCTTCTTTGTAAAGGTTGAATAATACTCCACTGTATGTATAAACCACCTTTTCTTTATCCATTTGTCTGTCAATGGACACTTGGTGCTGCTGTGCTAACACTGTGCCTTTAGTTGACAGTCTTGTGCTGTATACTTAAAACTTCTCAAAAGAGGGGATCTCACGTTCAACCTTTTTACTGCAAAACAAAAACCAGAAAAACACAAGCACACTTTTGAAAGTAATGGATATGTCTGTTAATCAATTGCATGATGGTTTCACAGGTGTTTGCCCATTCCAAACTTAGCACATTGCATATATTAAATATGTGTGGGGTTTTGTAGGTCAATTATACCCTAATAAAACTTAAAAAGATATCAATATTTGCAATACAAATAAGTATGGTGAATGAGTCTTCAGCACATTAAAATTTGCAGATCACCACACTGGTCTATAAACCCATGTATGTGTGTGTGTATATGCCCCATTTTATTCCCATGCTCATGCAACCTGGAAAAGCACATATGTTGTGGGCACCACATATTATTAATTTAAAACCTCAAAAACACAAATAATTTTTAAAATTTCTTCATTTTAAGCTTAAAATGATGGAGTTTAAAATTAGGTCAGCTAATGGTAACAAAGAAAGTGTGTTACAAATTAATCTTTGTTTTAATGTGTTAACTATTTGCATTTGAGCACACTCAATAATTGAGCAAGAATCACATAGATTACAACTGTTTGAAATGATCACTACAATCACATTATACTTATCACCTCACAAGAGGCATGGGCTGACTTGTGTCTTGGAGTTAAAGGTCATAAAAGAACGGCATCCCATCTGGCTGGACCAGGCATTGTTGGATACTCTCTAGCCGAATGAAGGCCAAGGTGGGAAACTCTTCTGCAAAGTGGCAGTGCCCTTCCTTGTTCAATTTTCTGAGGCAGGATTGAGGCCATGTGTGAGCCCCATCCTGTATGCCAACTGGCTTTTTCTAAGCTGTCTCAGAAACTGAGATCGCAACAGATGTATGTGAACGATTTGAGATCTTTCTTCTCTTTTAATTTTCAGCTATTACTTTCCCTCTGAGCACTACTTTCACTGAATCCATAAGTTTCCATATGTTGCATTTTCATTTTCCTTTGTAGAGGAAATCAGGAAGAAAGAGTATGAATTCATCTTGGACTGTGTTGAGTTGAGGTACCTGTGAGACAGATGCTGATTAGGGAAATATATTTGTACCTTGAATTCAGGAAAAGGTATTGACTTCAGTTATGGATTTGGGAATAATTCACATAGAGTTAGAAGTTGATACTGTAGAGAATAATTAAACCCATGTCAATGGCCAAGAGGTGGAAAGTATTCACTGAAAGGGGAAAGTCTGTTAAGAATGCCACTATTTGAAAATTGGTTAGGGAGGAACCCAGCAAAACAGGCTGAGGAGATGATAAAGAACTGGGAGTGGGGATCAGAGGAAAACAAATGGTGTTTCAACAAAGAAGTGGAACATTTTAATAAAAGATGCAAAGGTGCTAAGACGTTGAGAGATATGAATAGTGAAAAGTGCCCTCAGGGTGTGACGATCTGGGGTAAATGGCAGTCTTAGAGGATACAGTGGAGGGATGTGATTGGACTGGATGGTTGGAGATACTAAGGCAGACACTGGTTTGAGAGGTTTAATTGTAAAGGATAAAACAGGCTTAAGGTGGCAGCAGATTAGTAACTTAAGGTTGAAGAAAAGTCTCTTTTTCATGGAGTGACTTCAAAAAATTTAAAGTTGACAGAAAGAAGCAATTTAAAGGGAGAGGAAGAGATTTAAAGGGGACAAGGGATAATTAATATCCTGTCATTCCTTAAAAAAAATATGGATTTTTTAATTTCCTTGAAGGTTTGTTTGTTTTTTTAAGCACATGTGACATTTCTTTAGCTCAATATTCTTTTTTTGGAATAGGTCATTCTCATGTTTGAATTTCCATGTTCTCAATCCCAAAATTCACCCCCTGCCACACACACACACACACACACACACACACACACACTCCCTACTGGTGATGGTACATAATTGATATTTCATAAATATTTTCTTATTACTTGACAGTTTAAAATATGTCAAGGTTAGTGACCTAGAAAAGGCATTTCTCAGCAGCTTCGCCAGTAGCTTTCTTCTCTATCGTAATAGAAAATGATAAGCCGTGTTCTCATTCTCTTGTTAGTATTCCGTAGCAATAGATGAATGGTAAATCCTCACTGAATAATTTAGCTCAAAATGTTTACCCTTTGATGTTCAAGTAAGGCGTGACTGGAAAACACCATGTACTGAATCTATTCTCAGAAGGTATCAGTTCAGTTTATTTAACACTTTAAACACCAGGTGAAACCCTGAGAAACAGAACAAAAAGCTTCTGAGCAAGTTTCAGATTCCTGTGATGCATTTACACCACTCTCCCTGGCCCTCCCTCCCCTCCCCTCATCTCCATCCCTGGTGGCTCAGAAGGTAAAGAATCTGCCTGCAATGAAGAAGACCCAGGTTCAATCCCTGAGTTGGGAAGATCCCCTGGAGAAGGAAAGGGCAACTCATTCCAGTATTCTTGCCTGGGAAATCCCATGGACAGAGGAGCCTGGAGAGCTACAGTCCATGGGATCACAAAGAGTTGGACATGCCTGAGCAACTAACTCACATGTAATTTTTAAGACCTTACAATTTCCTGGGCACTAGGATTCACGAAGGAGGTATTGATAGAGGTGTGTCAATTGGCAGGAAGAACGTTAACAGAAACAAACCAGGGTCCCAACTCTGCCTTTGCCATTTAAAAACTCCCAGTTGGCCAAGACACTTCAGTGAGTCACCATGTCCTTGTTTTTAAAGCCAGACAGAGTTTACTCACCAAGCTGTCTATTGTCAGGGTTAAAGATACTAATAAGTGGGGTGGCACACTGGGAGCCCACAATGAATGGGTGCGTTTTGCTGTAGTCAGTTTCTTTTGGAGCAGTTTCTTTTGTCTTGTTCCAACCTTCACCTTCAGCAGGAAAACTATGGGATTTCGATTCCTTCTCTCTCCTGGATTTCTTGTTTGAGCCAATTTGTGCTCAAACCTGTGATGTGCTAGAGGGAGGTCCTGGACCTTTTTTTTTTGGTTCCTGTGTCTGGTGACAAATGGAACACATGACTGAGATACACTGACTATAATTACGGCAGCTTTCCTTGGCAGCTGAGCTTCTTCTGCTCTTTTATGTCTTAGAAAGGCATATTTATTAATATTTAACTTTTATGTATGTGCCTACCTAGTGGTGTGTGTTGTACAGATAACACAAAAATACCCAGTCTTTGGGCTTCAGAAGCTAAGACGATGGACAGCTCTATTCATGGCCTTGAGGGGAAAAAAGTAGAAAGCAGCTGTGTGCGGGAAGGGGGTGCCACTCTCTGACCCAGCCTGCTTTCTATCCCCTGTCCTATATAGACTCAGTCTGTTTCATGTGCACCTTTGAGATTCCAAGAGCTCTGTAGGGGAGCACGTGGTCAGCACACAGTAGCCTGTGGCCTGCAGGGTTTTCAGGCTGCGAACATAGAGGCAGAGGCCAGGTTAAGTTTTCTCCCACTTGTGATTCCTAAGAGACAGAACTCAACTGGGCAGCAGGTTAGGGCACCTGCCAGGATCCCAGAATCAGGCAGTCTCCATGAAGCAACTAAATAGAAGGTAGAGAAGACAGGAGTCAGGGTTGAGGGCTCTTGGGAACTTCAAGACAAGCCCAGCTCCTAACAGCCTGGCTGTGGAAACGGGCCAAGAGCTATTGAGAGCTCGTCGCTTAGCAACAGGACACCAGCTAATAAAGGCGAGTTGGAGGCTTTTTAGTTTCCCAGACTGCAGGTAATTTTTCTAGGGGGAGCCTGGAAAGCATGTGCTTGTCTTTTTCTTCTATGGAGTCTAGCATTTGCTCAGCCCGTCAATTGGGCAACAAAATGCCGTGAGTTCTCCCTGTATGCAGTGAGATCTGGGGGTTCTGTCTCTTCAGCAGTGTGAGCACAGATACTATATTTAAAGTAGAAAGCTCAGGGGTAAGTTGGTAAGCGCCACTTAATGCAAAGAACAGCAGCCGCTGCATACATTTCTGAAATAAGAAGGCAGATGGGAGACTAGCAGCTGTGATAAGAGAGCAGTAAATAAAACATCAGCTGGAGTTCTAAAAAGAAATATCTTATCAAAGACTGATGGCATCTTCTACTTAGGAAACATTTATAATTCCTAGGTTTCCTTGTCTTCTGATGAACATGTTGTCGAAAACCAGGATAGGAGAACTGCAGTGAAAAATATGGGGAGTCAGCAGTGCTCCCTTCAGTCATGTCTGACTTTTACAACCCTGAGGACTGTAACCTATGGGATTCTCCATGCAAGAATACTAGAGTGGGTTGCCATACCTTCCTCCAGGGGATCTTTCCGACCCAGGGACTGAACCCATGTCTCATTATGTCTCCTGCACTGGCAGGCAAGTTCTTTACCACTAGCACCACCTGGGAAACCCCTCTAACCTGAGAGCTGTACATAGGCAAATAGGTACCAGGCCATGATCAGAAAGAAAACTGAGAGAAAGCACTTAAACATTTTTAGCAATCTGATAGAGTAGCTTTATGTCTGTTGAATCTAATTTGTAAAAAGAATCAGGCCTTATATTTTTGTCTTTTTGGTTTATTTTATATTAATAGTAATTCATTTTTATTGTATTAAAAGAATTAGTCCATTATGGATTGAGAATTAAAATCAAACAAACATAGAAATAAAAAAACCTGCTCTAGACCAGGGGTCAGCATGCTTTTTATTCTTAATTAATTTATTTGGCCATACTGTTTGACATGTGGGATCTTAATTTCCCAACCAGAGATTAAACCTGTGCCCCCCTGCAATTGGGAGCATGTAGTCTGAACCACTGGACCTCGGGGGAAGCCCTCAACATGCTTTTATTTTATTTTATTTTCAACATGCTTTTAAAATAAAATCTAGATAATAAGTATTTTAGGAATTTTGCAACTGTACAGTTTTGTCACAACTAGTAACTTAGTTGTTAAAGGGCAAAAGCAGTCACAGAAGACAATACGTAAATGATTTGTCAGAGTTCCTGAAAGGACAAGAATCTGTAGGCGTGCCTACAGATCAGACTGTATGACACTTTTTGTGTCTGCTGGCTAGTAAATATTTCTGTAAAGGGCAAGATGCAGCGTAAGACTTACTTTGCTTGAGTAGTGAGGTTGTGAGGGAGGAGACACATAGCTCTATCCACTTCTAATTTTTCAAACCTAATAGTGTGAATGGCCAGATTGGCGTCAGACAGTTTGCCACATCAGATATCATCAATGTCTTTACAGCACATGACCCTGCTAAAGAATATTATTTTTCTTTTTCCTCACCTTCTAAAGGAAGGTGCAAAAAAGAGATATCTTGGGTTTCCCTGGTGGCTCAGCAGTAAAGGATCTGCCTGCAATGCAAGAGAGGTAGGAGATACGGGTTTGATCCCTGGGTTGAGAAGATTCGCTAGAGGCGGGCATGGCAACCCACTCCAGTATTCTTGCTGGGAAAATCCCACGGATGGAGGAGGCTGGCGAGGTGTAGTCCATGGGATCTCCAAGAGTCAAGGCATGACTGAAAAGGACCGATGCAACTGAGCATGCATACGCAAGGAAGACATCTTGGATTTCCTGGAGGAGAAGGACACCCTGAGCACTGAAGATAGCTGTGTTCAGAAGGACAGGGATAGGGCAAGTATTGTCTACAACATGGATTTGTAATGGGACCTTTGGTGTACAGCAATGACAGAAATCAACTCTATCTAGAACGGAAAGGGGTGTAGTTTTCCAGGCTTTGAAACAGAAAAACTGGCTGGTCTGAGAAAGAGAGATCCCTTGGGAAATAGAAATGAGATCCGGGGTCCTAAAGTGGAAACCAGCTAAGTTGATTTTGACACTTTGTTCTGAGGGCCAGGGGTCTCCTCTTGATGTATCTGTGAGAAACCCTTCCTCATATTTGTAGTAGGAGGCAAGTCCAAACAACCTTAACCTTGGAGACAAAGTGACCTTTCAAGACTAAATGAGGCATAGGGTGTGTTTAAAAACTCTTCTGGGCACTTGAAAGCCCTTGGTAGGAACCTCCACTGAAGGAAGGGGAGGTAAGTGTTCCGGGTGGATGCATTGTTGGGCTCAGCAGCTTTCTTGAGCTAGATGGTAACCTGTGAGTGACTGGGTAAGGACTGAAAATGAGGGCTGAGTGCTGCAAACTTGGGAGCTCAACAGGGGTGTCCTCTGTGCTAACTCAGTCTAAGAGAATGAGATCTTCCATCAGAGAGATCGACAGTGTCCTGGGATCAGCACCACCAGAGCGGCACCAGTTCTCAAGAGTGACACCACGTGGCAATGAGAAGAAAAGCAGCCTTGACGGAAGTCTGCATTCTCCCAGCTTGGATGTTAAAGTTGGGTTGACGCCTTCCTTTCAACTACAACTGCTTGACGCTTGATAATTTATGGGAAAGACATAGTCATGAAAAGTGAGATGCCTGATAATAAGGGGATGGGATCTTGAGTCACTAACTGGAAAATAAGAGATGAGATCATATCGCTCTCATTTGTGAAAGAGTTCAATGGATTATTGTAGTAATGAAATAACCAGTGTATAGATTTCTTGAAAAGAACAAATAAAATGATGTTATTGATAAAGATATCAGGTTTCCCTGGTGGCTCAGTGGTAAAGAATCCGCCTACCAATGCAGGAGAAATGAGTTTGATCCCTGATATGGGAGGATTCCACACATGGTAGAGCAACTAAGCCTGTACACCACAATGATTTAACCTATGCTCTAGAGCCCAGGAGCCACAGCTACGAAAGCCTGCACACATGGTAGAGCCTGTGCTCCACGACAAGAGAAACCACTGCACTGAGAAGCCCGTGCAATGCAATCAGAGAGTAACCCCTGCTGGCTGCAGCTACGGGAAAGCCTGCACAGCAATGAAGACTCAGCACAGAAAAATAAATATAAATTAATAAAATTATTAAAAAATAATAAAGGAACCACAAGGTAGTACATATTAATCTCCCACATTGCAGGTGGATTCTTTACCAGCTGAGCTATGAGAGAAGCCCACAATTAGTCTCAGAGGCTGGCAATTTGATATCAAATAAAGAAATGCAAAAAGGCAAAATGGTTGTCTGAGGAGGCCTTACAAATAGCTGAGAAGAAAGAGAAGCGAAAAGGAAAGATATACCCATTTGAATGCAGAGTTTCAAAGAATAGCAAGGAGAGATAAGAAAGCCTTCCACAGTAACCAATGCACAGAAATAGAGGAAGACAATATAATGGGAAAGACTAGAGGTCTCTTCAAGAAAATTAGACATACCAAGGGAACATTTCATGCAAAGATGGGCACAATAAAAGACAGAAATGGTATGGACCTAGGAGAAGCAGAAGATATTAAGAGGAGGTGGCAACAATACATAGAAGAACTGTACAAAAAGATCTTTGTGACCCATATAACTACGATGGTGTGATCACTCACTTAGATCCAGACATCCTGGAATGTGAAGTCAAGTGGGCCTTAGGAAGCATCACTGCGAACAAAGCTAGTGGAGGTGATGGAATTCCAGTTGAGCTATTTCAGACCCTAAAAGGTGATGCCGTTAGAGTGCTGTACTCAATTTGGAAAACTCAGCATTGGCCACAGGACTGGGAAAGGTCAGTTTTCATTCCAATCCCAAAGAAGGGCAATGCCAAAGAATGTTCAAACTATCGCACAATTTCACTCATCTCACACTCTAGCAAAGTAATGCTCAAAATTCTCCAAGCCAGGCTTCAACAGTATGTGAACTTCCAGATGTTCAAGCTGGTTTTAGAAAAGGCAGAGGAACCAGAGATCAAATTTCCCAACATCCGTTGGGTCATTGAAAAAGCAAGAGAGTTCCAGAAAAACGTCTACTCCTGCTTTATTAAGCTTCCCTGGTGGCTCAGATGGTAAAGCGTCTGCCTACAATGAGGGAGAACCGGGTTTGATCCCTGGGTAGGGAAGATCCTCTGGAGAAGGAAATGGCAACTGACTCCAGTACTCTTACCTGGAAAATCCCATGGATGGAGGAGCATGGTGGGCTATAGTCCATGGGGTCACAAAGAGTAGGACACAACTGAGCTACTTCAATTTCAGTTTCACTTTTCCTGCTTTATTGACTATGCCAAAGTCTTTGACTTGTGTGGATCACAATAAATAAACTGGAAAATTCTTAAAGAGATGGGAATACCAGACCACCTTACCTGCCTCCTGAGAAATCTGTATGCAGGTCAGGAAGCAACAGTTAGAACTGGACATGGAACAACAGACTGGTTCCAAATAGGAAAAGGAGTACATCAAGGCTGTATATCGTCACCCTGCTTATTTAACTTATATGCAGAGTACATCATGAGAAATGCTGGGCTGGAAGAAGCACAAACTGGAGTCAAGACTGCCAGGAGAAATATCAATAACCTCAAATATGCAGATGACACCACCCTTATGGCAGAAAGCGAAGAAGAACTAAAGAACCTCTTGATGAAAGTGAAAGAGGAGAATGAAAAAGTTGGCTTAAAACTCAGTATTCAAAAAACTAATATCATGGCATTTGGTCCCATCATGGGAATAGATGGGGAAACAGTGGAAACAGTGAGAGACTTTATTTTCTTGGGCTCCAAAATCACTGCAGATGGTGACTGCAACCATGAAATTAAGAAGCTTGCTCCTTGGAAGAAAAGCTATGACCAACCTAGACAGCATATTAAAAAACAGAGACATTACTTTGCCATCAAAGGTCCATCTAGTCAAAGCTATGGTTTTTCCAGTAGTCATGTGTGGATGTGAGAGTTGGACTATAAAGAAAGCTAGGTACCGAACAACTGATGCTTTTGAACTGTGGTATTGGAGAAGACTCTTGAGAGTCCCTTGGACTGTAAGGAGGTCAAACCAGTCCATCCTAAAGGAAATCAGTCCTGAATATTTTTTGGAAGGACTGATGCTGAAGCTGAAACTCCAATACTTTGGCCACCTGATGTGAAGAACTGACTCATTGGAAAAGACCCTGATGCTGGGAAAGATTGAAGGCAGGAGAAGAAGGAGATGACAGAAGATGAGATGGTTGGATGGCATCACCAACTCAGTGGACATGAGTTTGTGTAAGCTCCGGGAGTTGATAATGGACAGGGAAGCCTGGCGTGCTACAGTCCATGGGGTCACATAGAGTTGGACACAACTGAGTGACTGAATGGAACGGAAAGAAAATGTCCTGGGCAACTGTTGTTCTTGCTGTACTTTATTTTTAAAATTTTCCATATCTGGAGGACCATTATCGATTGAGTTGTGTCCCCCAAAAGATATGTGCAAGTCCTAACCCTCAGGGCTTGCAAATGTGACTTTAGTTGGAAGAAAGATCTTGGCAAATGTGATCAATTTAAAATGAGATCCTTAGAGTGGCATTATCCAGTATGACTGATGTCCTTGTGGGAAGAAGGGAGACACAGAGAGAAGCACACAGAGAGAAGTAATGTTGGAGGCAGAGATTGGCATTACGATGCCACTAGTCAAGGGATTCCTGGAGCTCCTGGATGATAAAAGAAGCAAAAAAGGATCCTCCTTTAGAGGAGCCAGAGGAAGTATGGCCCTGCCAAAACCTTGATTTCGGACTTCAAGCCTCCAGAACTGTGAGAGGAAACATTTCCATTATTTTAAGCCACCACATTTGGGGGGCTTTGTTATAGCAGCCCTAGAAAATTAATACAAAGACTAGTGTATTGAAAAATTGAGATTTTTCTTATCACTCAGAAAGAATGTCAAGTCAATGTAGACAAGCTACTGAAAAGTGTGAAAGTATAAAGACCTTCATCTATAGCTTGAAGTTGAAGAATGAGCCTAGCCAAGGCTGGAATCTCTTTGTAGAAGGTGCATATGGCAGCTTCCAGGACTCGTGCTAAGTCACTTCAGTCCTGTCTGACTCTTTGTGACCCTATGGGCTGTAGCCCTCTGTCCATGGAATTTCCCAGGCAAGAAAAATGGACTGGGTTGCCATTTCCTTCTCCAGGGGATCTGCCTGATGCAGGGATCAAAACCAGATCTCTTATCTCCTGCACTGGCAGGCAAGTTCTTTACCACTAACTTCCACAGGACAGTTAAAGGAGTCCAAAAGATGAGATGGGACTCCTTTCAGGCCTTTGAGGGGAGAATGGAAATGAGACATTGCTCAATTTCTGCCTTCCTCAAGAAGTTCCTGCTTTTTCCCCCTTCTCTTGGCTTTTCCATCTTTCCTCTTCTCTGTCTCTTCCCCCTGACCCAGTAACCTCTGCAGTGTCTTTAGTAGAATCCTGAAATATGAAAGCTTGTATAAAACCCATGCTAGCTAAAAGATGCCCAACAATTTCCTAAAAAGCTGTCCTGAAACCCTTCTCACCTTGGGAACTGACGTGTAAATAAAGAAATTCCCTAAGACCCAAGTGATTCCTTGGGATTTCAGCCAATAAGCTGAATCCCCTTTTGTTTCTCAAAGTTAGTTAATGAATGTACTGGACGGCTGGTTTCTTTCCCTGAGGAAGCACCTGGTTTTGAGCCTGGACCATTTGAAAGAAAGGGAGTAGAGTAACAGGTGTATCAGTGACCAGCTTGTTCTTCCTGAGAAGGACATTTGGATTATGTCAAGGAAGGGCACAGGAGCCTTCTGGGAAAAGACAAACTTTCTCACCCCAGCATTTACCCTGATACACACACCCCTCACAGAGATGCTACTCAGGAGTGACAGAGGAATCTCAGAGATAGAGGAACACTGATAGATACAAGCTCTGGAGCTCGAGATGGAAATACCAGCAGGGGAGTCTTCTGAGTTAGTTTCCTAGCAACACAAAGCCAGTGCAGTTTTGGCATTTTGTTTTCATTCCTTGAGAATAATGACTCCTGAAAAGAGCCTGCACATTAAAAAAAAAAATGAGATAAGGAAGAATTACTGATGGCTAACTTTTCATTGGAGTCCTGTATCTTAACAACAAGTCATGTACAACTCTTGCAACCCCATGGGCTGTGTAGCCCACCAGGCTCCTCTGTCCATGGCGTTTCCTGGGCAGGAATACTGGAGTGGGTCACCATTTCCTTCTCCAGGGGATCTTACCTACCCAGGGATTGAGCCTGTTCTTCTACACTGCAGACGGTCTCCTGCATTGCAGGTGGATTATTTACTGACTGAGCCACCATGGAAGCCCATTATAATGCCTAGATTGTCACTAATCCATGCCTGTTCAGTGATTAATGACAACAGATTCTAGCTCTGTGATGTAACACTATAAAATGGGAAGTTCAAGTTCTCTGTTCTTTCATGCATACTCAAGTATTTTTCACGAAACATTCAATCAAGAGAGAATATGATACTTACTCCTGATACCATTTATGCCATTAAGAACCCCTCTAGTAAAGACTTGTATATGGAGTGTTGAAACTTTTAGAAGCTGCCTCTGAAAATGGATCACAGCTTTCAGTTATTAACAAACCATCCTTGAAGTATGCATATCTGATTAGAGTACTAAAAAATATTTGCTAACTTATCCCACTTCCTCTCCCCAGAGGTTACACAAAGTTAACTTATATACATCACATTGTTCAAAATATTTTTAAGTACATTTAGAGAATTTGGCATCTAGCTTTCTTGTTCATCAGATGCTCATTTTCCTCTGAGTTATGAAAACCTGCTCTCAAACTTTATTCATACAAAAGAATAAATACTAATTTCTTTGAATATGTTCATGGGGGCAGAGATAGAAGTTGAAACCTTTTTTATTTTAAAATTATTTTAAAAATAGGACTGATCCCAGGAGATCAGCTCCTTTATGTCCCTTAGCATCCTCTCCTGTCACCCTCAGTCAATTAATCAATTGTTTGAACTAAAATCTTGCTAGTCAAAGAGGGAAGAGAAACATGTATCACTTTAAGATGCCTCTGTTTAAATTTGCTGTTGATGAGACTTAAAGAGCAGTGGCCACTGCTATATCTCACAGGTAATATTTACCTTGTTGAACATATTAAATACCAGAAACTGGCTCTTAGCTTAAGAGGCTCAGAATTTGAGTTTAGAACTGATCAGAACTATTTAGAACTGATTAGATTTGGGGACACCCACTAATGCTAATGAAGCAACCAAAGGACTAATGTGTAGACTGGAAATGTTTAATTCACAAAGAAAACCATGACTGTCAAGTGGACTTAGTACTGACATTAATTTGACCAATATATTTTCTCCTTGTGTGCATACCAGTGGGGAAATCAAAGGATCAAGTTGGCAATTGAACAAGGAATGGAAAGAGAAGGGCTTGGTTATTTGATAGAAATAGTTTATGCCACTGGGCTCTGTCAGGCTCATGGGTTTCCATTATTGGTATGTACCTGCCAAGAGGACTATTTCCTCGTGTTGATTCAATAGGTAGCCTTATGCCCATCCTCAGCTCGGTTGGGAACTGAATTTTGTGCTTTCATGGCTGTAAATCTCATTTTTTATGCTTTCATGGCTAGAGAGCTTCCTTCTGCAAAACACATCCCCTCTATAAAGATGAAAGCATCTTCAGTCTGGTTAAAGACTGGTGGTTCTTGGAGCCTCCGGGCTTGCATATCTGTTTTGAGCTATTAGTCAATTTTATGTTTCAAGTTACATGGCAACTTAATTTCAAGCAGAATGAATTCTCATAGGCACATCTTGTTTCTCCATGTACCACTTATAGCTAAGGATTACTCTCCTAATCCACACGAAAGAAAAACACAGAAGTCTTTTGCTATTAGAAATGAAATTCTAGGAGACTAGCTTTTGTAACAGTGATTTGTATCGGCATCGGTGGGGTTCCCAAGTGATGCAGTGGTAAAGAACCTGTCTGCAAACGCAGGAGACACAAGAGACTCCGGTTGATCCCTGGGTTGGGAAGATCCTGTGGAGGAAGAAATGGCAACCCACTCCGGTATTCTTGCCTGGAAGATTTCTATGGACAGAGGAGTCTGGCGGGCTACAGTCCATGGACTTGCAAAGAGTTGGACACAACTGTGCATGCACTCACAGGCATCGGTAAATATCTGTTGAGTTAATAAGTTAGTAAATGCCACTCATACTAGATCTGGAAAGAAGTTTCGAAAGTGGTGAGATACAGGCAGGGACATCTTCGGAAAACCAAGGTAACTTGGCATGTTTATCAAAAGCTTGGAGCCCAGACTTGCTGTTTCGAATGAGTTTCCTGCTGTCAGAGGGAAAGAATCGCATCCAACAACTGGATATGAATCCACCAGTAAGTCATGGGGAACCTAAAACTATATGGAATGTTTCCAACAGCCTCCGTTCTGTTTTGAAGGAAGAAATGCTTCGCGTCTTCTCCCTCTCCCTGTACCGCAGCACTGAGCTCTCCTTAGGTTTTTTCTCAACAGGAGTAAATAAAACAGCGTCCAGTGTTAATGAGGGGGAGGCGTCATGACAAGAGATAAAAGGGGGAGAACATGTACTGGGAAGAGCTTTGAAAATTAATTAGCAAAGAAAGGCAGCTTTGTTAAATCCCAGTGCTCTAAATAACCTACTTTTGAAGATGATGCGTGCATTTGGACAACTTCTGTTAAATCACTTTTATTGGACTGTTCTCTGATTATTTGCTTTTCCTTTGAAATAGGATCTTCTCTTTAGAGGTTTTAGCCTACTTGAAAACTTTACTACATTTCCAAAATGCATTATGATACTGCATTCTGCTTGGCTTTAGTTTACTTCAAGAAAGAACCATAGTAAAAAAGGAACAAATACTTTTTTAGTGTTTCATTTCTGTACCTTGTTTCATTTGTTTAGGTATGTGCTTTCTTGTTGATCAAGATCATGCTTGCCCAAGATGAAAGTCTTTTTTTTTTTTTGCAGTAAAGAATTATGGGTTTTTTGAAGCTAGCTGGAGTTATCTGGAGTTATATGTTAATAATAAATTTTAAGCATTATAACAATTAACAGTTCTCTAGAGAAAGTAAGAGAGATAGCTTTCTCTGTAATTCAAATGAATCAAGTTTGTAAATGTATATCTTATCATGGTTCTCTCCTGCTTTAAGCATTTCAACGTATTCGGGTAGTTTAGTTCCAAATCAAAGTCACATTCCTGCTTGTCTCTCCAGCCCCACCTTTCAGCGTTCCTCACCCCTGCTCACTCTCTGTGCTCAGGCAGGACTGAAAACTTGCAACTTCAAGAATTTGCCACCCTTTCTCTCCCCTTCTAGCCCACGTACCTGTTGTTCCTGTCACCTCGGATGCTAGTTCCTCGGCTCACTATCTCCATCCACCTACTTAAACGTTGTCCTTTTTTTTTTTTTGGAGGGGAAAAGAAAGCTCATAATTTTATTGCATACTGTACAGCTTAAAAAAACCCAAATGATATAAAAGAATTGGAAGTGAAAAGTAACAGTCTTCTGTCCACGCCCCCCTACCCCGCCCCACTTCCCCAGTCCCTGGCATTACTGCCTAGAGGCCTACTTTTAAACTTTATTTTATTATTTTATTGCACTATACTTGATTTAAAATATTGTGCTAGTTTCAGGCGTACAGTAAACTGATTCATATATTTACATTAACGTGTGTGCTTAGTCGCTCAGTCATGTCCAACTCCTTGTGACCCCATGGACTGTAGCCTGCTAGGCTCCTCTGTCCATGGGATTCTCCAGGAAAGAACACCGAAGTGGGTAGCCACTCACCTCTCCAGGGGATCTTCCCGACCCAGGGATCAAACTAGGGTCTCCTGCATTGCAGGCGGACTCCCCACCAGCCTAGCCACCAGGGAAGCCCACATCAGTCATGTCCAACTCTTTTGCGACCCATGGACTGTAGCCCACCAAGTCCCTCCATCCATGGGATTCTCCAGGCAAGAATACTGGAGTGGGTTGCCATTCCCTTCTCCAGGGGATCTTCCCGACCCAGGGATCGAATCCAGGTCTCCCGCATTGCAGGCAGCCGCCTCAACCTCTGAGCCACTGGGGAAGCCCATATATATATAAACTCTTTTCCAGATTCTTTTCTATTATAGATTATTACAAGATATTGAATGTAGTTCCCTGTTGTTTATTTGACATATGTTTTGTATCTGTTAATCCCATTTGTTGCTGTTCAGTTGCTTGGTTGTGTCCAACTCTTTGCAACCCCATGGACTGCAGCATGCCAAACTTCTCTGTCCTTTACTATCTCCTGGAGTTTGTTCAAACTCATGTCCATTGAGTCACTGATGTCATTCAATCATCTCATCCTCTGTCACTCCCTTCTCCTCCTGCCCTCAATCTTTCCCAGCATCAGGGTCTTTTCCAATGAGTCAGCTTTTCTCATCGGGTGGCCAACGTATTGGAGCTTCAGCTTCAGCACCAGTCCTTCCAATGAATATTTAGGATTGATTTCCTTTAGGATTGACTGGTTTGATCTCCTTGCTGTCCAAAGGACTCTCACGGGTCTTATCCAGCAGCACATATTTAAACCATCAGTTCTTCAGCGTTCAGCCTTCTTTATGGTCCAACTCTCACATCCATACCCAACTACTGGAAAAACCATAGCTTGGACTAATTGGACCTTTGTCAGCAAAGTGATGTCTCTGCTTTTTAATATGTTGTCTAGATTGGTCATAACTTTTCTTGTCCTTTTTTTTTTAACCATTACCTTACAGGACTCTACCAACCATGGTGCCATCACTTAGGACTAAAATGGCCTGTATACTCTATCCTTCAGAAATACTGAATGAAATAATAAAGTTAATGAATAAATGAATACTTCATTAATTCTATTTTTCAGTGGATAGGGCTAGAAGTTTCTTCTCACCTCTTCTACTTCACAAACTTTACTCTTGCTGTCCATGTTATTGGCTCCAGTAATTTCCATATAAAGTTTTAGAACGTTGCTGCTCTGTGAATATCATTTGCATATAATTATGGTCTTAAATTCAAAGGTCTTTAAATGCCTCCTTCGCTTCAGTCATGCACAACTCTTTGTGACCCTATGGACCATAGCCTGCCAGGCTCCTCTGTCCATGGCATTCTCCAGACAAGAATACTAGAGGGGGGTGCCATTTACATAGCCCAATGATTCAGTGGTAACTTTTCAGATATGTAGAGAATATCTTGTCCCTACGATCCCTCTCTTTTCCTTCTGGTTAGGTTTTATTTTGAGTTACTCCATACTGGGACTCACCTAATACATTAAAAAGTATCAGGAAGAGAAAAAACTTGTATCTATCAAATTCACTACTTATCTCCTCTGGTAAAATATGTTCTAAAGCAAATCCACTATATTGCCTTTGGAAGAGTGTGGGGAATGAAGAGGGTATACGAAAAAGAGATTGTAGTTTGTGTATACCCACCACCAGAAAATTTAAATGGTTTTGAGTGAACTCCTTTTTTGGTTAGTTATCCTGTATTTTGAAATTTGAATCTTAATCTACAATGTTGAAAAATATCAGGTTTGTTTGGCTTCTACAACAAAACTTACAATTGTGAATTTTTTTGGGGGGGGATTATAACTTAAGATAATGCTTTAGGAATATATATATATATATATATGTTTTAAAGCATGCCTTCATTACATAAAATGTATATCTATAGATATCCATATATCTATATTAATGGATATATATATAGTAATCTGTGCCATCTGAAAATGGATTCAAAAGTCAGTTAACAAAAAAAAAAAGTAAGTTACCATATTTCTTCAGTTCTAAGATACCATTTGGTATAGAGAGGGAAAAGCACTTCCTTGTTGAATAAATACACTAACTGTAAGACATATTGTGAAAGAAAAATCAAAGTGGAGTCAGTGTTAGTAAGAGAGCTCTCTAAAATAGAGCAGGGAGGCCACCAAGGAAGAGTAACTTAAGCACATCTCAGCCTGGATGGAACCTACAATATTCCATAAATAGCCTATCTATATATCAGACACTTACCTTAAAATAACATGCAACAGCCTATCCCTTAAGGACAAATACTTATTTTCTCACGACCAGATCAATCATAATTCTTGTCAAACAACTTTAACACTTACGGCTTTTGCCATTATAAGGTCCTGGCTCATTCTCCTGCCCAGAGTACTCTTTCAGTTTTATCCACATCTGTGTCTAAGGAATTGCAATTCCTAAGACCCCAAGTAAACTTCAAATTTGCAGCCTTCTGCATTTTCTTGGTCAACAGTATCCCAGTTTTAGAACATTAAAAGCATAAAAATGAGCATTTTGAAATCAAAGATATATTATGTATTTTTTTATTCTGTCAGAAATCAAGCTTGATTATGTAGTCCTTGTTATACAAGTATATTCTACATTTTTCCATTTAAATGTGTAGAATGAACACAGAGTTACAGCTGATTTCTAAATATGGCTAAATGAAAGTCTTGCTTTCTCTACAGTGAAGAAACATCAGTACTTCAGATGCCTCTTGTCAAAGTTGTGATGGTTGTCTGTCTGCACATGTACAGGTTACACTGCCTCATGGTTGAGTATTTCAGTATTGATCTTTTACTGCCCCTCTGTTATTTGAATCTGCAATATTTTCTTTTATCTTTCATTTCATCCAGAGATGTGTCAATGCCCAAGCATAATTCTGGAATGGAACAAAAGTATTACTTGGGGGCTGAGTGTAAGTGTCATATTGATCTAGAGTTTGGCTTATTCTCATTTCTGCCTTTCCTTTGATGTAATCATCAATTAATAAAATTAGGGTTTTGTCATCACCATAGTCCAGTGTTTTTCATAGTGCAGGCTAAGGATCACCTGCACCAGAGTCTCCTGGATTCTGGCAGAAATCGTAATTCCTAGATACCCACTCTGACTTCCTGTGCTTGAATATCAAAGGCTGGGCCCTGGAGTTTGTATTTTTAACAAGTTATCCAGGAGACTTTTATGCATGCTGAAGTCTGAGAAGTTTGGCCTAGTGCAGTATGCACTTAGGAGCTAGACTGGGTTTGAATCCCTGTTAAAAGCAGAGTGACCACAGACAAATGATCTACACTGTGGTTCAGTTTACTCCTCTGAAAAATAAGATAATGTCAGTGTTTTCTTAGTAGGGATCTTTTGAGGATTAAGTGAGTGAATATTTGTACAGCACTTAAAATAGCGTGCAGTATGTTGCTGTTGTTCAGTCACTAAGTCGTTTCTGACTCTTTGCGACTCCATGGACTGCAGCATACCAGGCTTCCCTGTCCTTCATGATCTCCCAAAGTTTGCTCAAACTCAGCTCCATTGAGTTGGTAATGCTATCTGACCATATTATCTCATCCTCTGCCACCCCTTCTCCTTTTGCCTTCAATCTTTCCCAGCATCAGGATCTTTTCCAGTGAGTTGACTCTTTGCATCAGGTGGCCAAAGTATTGGAAGTTCAGCATCAGTTCCTCCAATGAATATTCAGAGCTGATTTCCTTTAAGATTGACTGGTTTCATCTCCTTGCAGTGCAAGGGACTCTCAAGAGTCTTCTCCGGCACCACAATTCAAGTGCATCAATTCTTTGGTGCTCATGTAATAAACACTATATAAGTGTCTTTCCAAATCTATAGAAACCATAGAAAAATAACAGATTTTTATTTAACAAATATTTAGCAAACACCCACTATGTTCTGGGCACTGGTCCCAGTCTACAAAGTGCTTGTATTCTCTTGGAGGAATTTCATGTGAACACTCATGCACTCTGTATGTGTATGTACTAAGACCTTCAACAACTGTCACCTGATTAATTCTCTCAGTCCTCAGAGGCAGGTAATGTTATTCTCCTCCTTCACAAATGTGTAAACTGTATCACAAAGAGGTTAAATAATTTGGCCACGTTTGGACAGCTACTAAGTGCCAGTGTTGATAATGAACATGGGCAGTTGGACTCCAGTACACGCTCTTTTCACTTTGCTATCTTGAACTGTGCACGTACTCCATTTAAAGGAATGCTCAAGAGACCAAGCCTAAATTGCCTCTTGGTTGAATGAGGATATTTCTGGAGGAGAGAAAGGAACTTGTATACAGAGGTTTCACTTCCCAGTAGGTGTGGGTGGGGTGGGCCCTTACCCTCCTTTGAGGGTTTGGCTCAGATGCTATAATATATTCACAGTAAGTGAGATGTCTCAAAAATTATATTTTTAAATAATGCAAGTTTAATTCAGAGTTAAATCTTGTTTAATCTCCATTGGCTGAATAATCTAATTGTTCCAAATAGCTATGCTGACCTTCTTAAGCCTGTAATTGGTGTCACTTGGTGGTCAAGTTGATTAGCAGGCTTTTTGGGTTTGGGTTGTACTTCATTTTCTTTACTACCGAAAGAAGAAAATTGTTTAGGGTGTGGTATCCATGAACAATACCTTATGTTTACACAAAACCTCTCTCTAGGTGTTGAAAGACTTTCATGCCTACTCCCTTTCAGTCTGGGGATATGTGTTTAGAGGTCATGATTAAGGATTGATACCAGGAATTATTTTCTGGTGTATTATTCAAGTTCCAGGTTGCCATTTGTTCACATGGGGCATGAATTTCACGATTATAGATAAGAAGAGATTATGTGAGGTAATTCACCCTTTTGGTTTCAAAGAGAACTCTTTCTTTTATAACTACACTGGAAATTATTTGGTGACAAGGGAGGAGTGTGGCTTTAGTAAAGTTTCTGATGTGTGGTAGTTGGAGAGGAAGGTGTTTGAAAACTAACTGAAGACTAGAATTTCTACTAGCTGTTTGCCATAGGGATTAAAGCCATTTTCAAATTTCATTTAGTAGAGATCAGACTAAGTTTAAAAATTCATAAAATAGGCATGAGTTATGTGGCCCTACTGCCCACAGTCTTTACCCATCCACTTTATTGCTTCCTCAAAAGTGTTGACTTGTGGACATGTAGACAAAGCTTCACCAAATTTCCAAATTTTTAAAGAGGTTTCAGAAATCTGGATTTCTATATAAAATCTTCTGAATTTTAAATTTACCCATTTTATTTTAATCATTGAGTGGGCAGAACAAAACACATTTGCATGCTGGATACAGTCTACTGAGCAACAGTATATTACTTCTGCTTTAGTCTTTCTGTTCATTACAGCATCAGAATTTACTTTCACCACCAGACACATCCACAACTGGCTGCCATTTCGTTTTTGGCTCAGCCTCTTCATTCTTTCTGGAGCAATTTCTCCATGTTCCCCCAGTATCATATTGGACACCTACTGACCTAGGGGGCTCATCTTTCAGTGTCATATCTTTTTGCTTTTTCATACTGTTCATGGGGTTCTCAAGGCAAGAATGTTGAAGTGGTTTGCCATTTCCTTCTCCCGTGAACCATGTTTTACCAGAACTCTCCACCATGACCCTTCTGTCTTGGGTGGCCGGCCCTGTTGGGCATGACTCATTGCTTCCTTGAGTTACATAAGGTTGTGATCCATGTGATCATTTTAGTTAGTTTTCTGTGATTGTGGTTTTCATTCTGTCTGCCCTCTGATGGATGAGGATAAGAGGCTTGTGCAAGTTTCCTGATGGGAGGGATTGGCTGTGTGGAAAACTGGGACTTGCTCTGGTGGGCAGGGCCATCCTCAGTAAATCTTTAATCCAATTTTCTGCTGATGGGTAGGGCTGTGCTCCCTCTCTGTAGTTTGGCCTGAGGTGGCCAGTCCTGGAGTCCGTAGTCTGTCTGGTAGGGCTAATGGCAGCCTCCTTCCAGAGGACTTATGCTTCCCAGGGCTGCTGCTGCCAGTGCCCCTGATCTGAAGGCAGGCCACTATCGACACACACTGACTCCAAAACACTCACAAGCAAGTCTGACTCAGTCTCTTGTGGGCTCACTGCTCCTTTCCCCTGGGTCCTGGTGTGTACAAGGTTTGTTTGTGCCCTCCGAGAGTCTCTGTTTCCCTGGTCCTATGGAAATTCTGTAATCAAATCCCAGTGACCTTCAAAGTCAGGTTCCCTGGGGATTCTCAGTCCCTTTGCCAGAATGAATTCAAGATGAATACTTTTTAGAAAGAAAGTATCATCATCACTGTTCTATAATCTCTGTTTAATTTTTCAACAAAATGAAAATGCACTAAACTCTTCAGTGGCTCCTTAGTGCCCACATTATGCATATGAGTGCATGCATGCATGCCTAGTCATAGCCAACTGTGTATGACCTCAGGTACTGTAGCTAGCCAGACTCCTCTGCCCACAGAATCCTCCAGGCAAGAATACCAGAGTGGGTTGCCATTCCCTTCTCCAGGGGATCTTCCTGATCCAGGGATTAAATCCAGATCACCTGCATTGCAGGTATGTTCTTTACCATGCAAGCCACCAGGAAGCCCACCCAGTTCAATGCCCACAATCAAAACTCTTTTAATGAAATTCAAGGTCTATTAGTATTTCCTGCTCTGTATTCCACTGCTGCCTCTGTGTGCGATGGTCTCACCAGGTGGCTCTTTCCCTCCCTGTCCTGCTGAGGAACTCCTACCCATTATCAACACCAACTGGAATGTTGCCTGCTGGGCGGAACTTTCTAAGTGAATGATACGGCGATTTTACAGTTAACCAGAATGATGTGCAGGAGGAAAAACCTGAATAGAAACTATCTTTATAATTGATGCCTACGGACATGATTTGATTCACTTTCAATATTTTAAAAGTCAAATCAATAAATATGTATTGAGTCCCTCCTATATGCCAGTCACTCTGCTAGGCACTGGAATCATGAGGATTGAAAGAACCGTCTGTCCCTGTCTTCAAGTTGCTCACACCTAGAACTGAAATGCCATCAAGCAGTTGGAATGCAGCATTAAAAATGTTTTATTGGATTTTGTTAGAAGGTGCCAAAGGGAAACAGAAAAAGAAAGGGCTCTAGGAGGACTCTCCAGAGGAGATACAGGAGATGAAATGGAAGGATGAGAAGAAACCTTACATGGGGCAGGAGAAAGGAAGCCATTGCAGGCAGAAGAAAAAGGCATTTCAAGCAGAGGGATCAATATGCTTATATAAGAAAGCCTGGTAAATTCAGAGAATAGCATATTGCTTCCTAGAATTATAAATTCATCCCAATGTTTAGGTGACTACCAACATTGGGTTATCACTCTTACCCTGTGCTGTAGTTTATATGGAACTTGGCCATGAAATCATTTTTCAAGGCTTCTTAGGATAAGCTATGAGCCTCTTAGTGGAAACCCTTACTGACTCAATAGATAAATACTGCTTTTCAAGTCCCTGGACTACAACCAAATTAAGGAATCATCTCCACGTACCCAAAGTCTTGTGTTAAAGTAAAAAGATATCTTTGTTTACAAGTTCTATCTTGCCCAGTTCCTTGGCTCAAACCATGAAGATTTCCATACCACCCTTCCTGCATTCTGTTGGATCAAAGTCAGTATTTTCTTCAGAAATTTTAAATAATCTGAATGAAATTTCATTGCATATAGTTTGCAGAATTGAGATCCTTGTTTGACATTTGCTTGTCTTGAAATATTTGAACTTAAAATCGCTAAATTAATAATGATCCCTGATTGCTTCATCTCTAAGAACCTCATTGTTTCCTATGGTTTGAATTAGGTATGAGGAGCACTCCGTACAATAACAGCCCCTGTGAATGAATATGTCACCTTGTAGAAAAATAAGCATCCTCCCTCCAGTTCTCCTTAAATAATAGAACGTCTGAGAATATCGCTAGAAAGTAAAAAACTTGTAAATTATAAGATTGTGGTATTATATTTACTTAAAAAAAACAAAAAACCTAGGACTGGCTTTTAGTAACCAAGATGACAAGCAGCAAGAGCTTTGAGATTGCTTGGTCCTTAAAAGGGGTGGTTTTACCAATAAGGCAAATCTTGGGGCACATTGAGTCAGCATATAAAAAGGCAGTGAGCCCGGCTGTTGTCATTCACAATTTTGTCCCCGTTAAACTCCCTTTTGAAATTAGGTCAAGCAGGAGCAGAGGCAGTGTGAGGTACAAAAAGTCCTTGAATGACAGCTGGGATAATAGTTGATAACTTGCTACTCTGTCTATCTTTGCTTCTCTTCCCTTCCTTCTTTTCACTTTTTCTGCATTGATACACCTTAGGCTTGCCAGTAGAGCCAGAGGCTTTCATTCACTCTAACGGTCAATTTGAATTAACTCTTTCCGGCTCCCCAGTATTATAAACCATTGAAGTCAGGGACCATGTTACTGTGCCTGCCTGTTTTCAGTATCTAGCAGAAGGCCTGCTTTACACTTAACTCCACAAACACATGTTAAACCTGAATGAGATAGGTTGTATACCTTAAATGTATATAATGTTATATGTCAATTATACCTCAATAGAATTAGAAAAAAATGTGAATAAAAATGCTTTTATTATACATGTAGCAAATATTTGAAATATTGAAATACTGGCTGGTTCCTACTTCTGCTTTTTTTACAAAGTAATTACAGTTGGAAATTTATATGTTTAACTCAGACGATGTCAAAATGTATATATAGATATAAATATATAGATATAAGTATATTCTCTGGTGACTCAGATGGTAAAGAATCTGCCTGCAATGAGGGAGACGCAGGTTCTATCCCTGGGTTGGGAAGATCCCCTGGAGAAGCAAATCCAGTGTTCTTGCCTGGAGAATTCCATGGACAGAGGAGCCTGGCAGGCTACAGTCCATGGGGTCACAAAGAGTCGGACATGACTGAGTGACTCAGCACAGCACAGCATATGTTAAATGTTCCACAACTGATTTCAAGTTTCTCATGGAATTGTTTGTAGTACAGACAATTGACTAGATAAAAGAAATATAGTCTTTTCCATGATACCACCATCCCTTTTTGTGGAAGGTATAAATACTCTGTATTTCATACTTTCTTCCGTCTCTTCCTTTTCAAAATGGCCTTAGGATAAAGAAGGAAGTTAGGTTTTAAGTGCTTACTTGCAGGAGAGACAGGACTTCACACTGGTGAGCAGACACTTGTGCTGAGCCTTCAGGTATTCCAGGCTCTAATGTTGAAGTCTATGGCAACGAAATCTTGGCAAAGCTCCCAGGTTGTCTGAGCATCTCCTCTGCTGCCTCAGCCCTACCTTGGCTTTCTCTGGCCCATGGACCTCTCTATGACTTGGATGAAATTCTCATTCAGTGCATTCATTTCAGGCATCTCATCATCCAGCCACCATTTTTATTCCTAGACGATCCATCTTTCCTGTGAGAAATCTCCTTCCAGCCTGAATAAGGAAGCTAGATCGAAACTTTTTCCTATGTGCCCCTTTTTAAAAAAAATTAATCATTACTTTCCTCTTCATAGTTGAGAATTGAATCTTGGGAGTGCATATGAAGTAGTTTGGAATTTAGTGTCTGACCTCTTGTCTCACAACCTGTTGCCTTTCCCTCCTCTTCCTCTAAAGCATAAAAGCTTTCTTTTCATTTTCATTATTGTGTGTCAGGGACATCCCCCAATGTCATATCCTCTACTTTATGGAGGTGGCATCAAGGGAACGTGATTTATAGAAAGGAATAAAAGCACAATGACTCAATATTTTCCAAGTATTATCTTCATTTTACCCAAGAGAAAGCTAAAGCTCAAACAGGTTAAAGTAACTTGATTGCAAAGTAGCAGAGCCTAGATTCAAAGCCCAGCTGTAAAGCTAAATGGTGGCCTGATGCAATTTGAAGTTTTCGAGTGTTTTAATTCAAAGTTAGCAGCTTCTTATTTCTCTTGGCAAGTTTTATCACCAGACCTTGCTTCTTATCAAATTAAAAACACAATTTGATAGCACTTCTCCAACCTCATATAATGTTCATCACATGAGACCAGAAGCAATTGCCCTAATTAATTAATTTGACAAAACAGTTTATGTGTGAAAATGAATTAATGATCAGGTGAAATTAAAATCTAAATTAGGGAAGCACATCTTTCACTTCTCACTCATGGTGTGAAGACTGCCTTCAGTTGAGTATTATCCCTGATACAAGAAATAACTGCATAACTATAATTAGCAAAATTCCTTTCATTTGATTCTAAAGAAAAGCAAAGAAACACTTCTGCACTTAAAACCACTGATCTGGGAGAATAATGAACTAGGATCCATATTGTTTAAAAAGCAATGACTTTTAAGTTTTAAAAATAGAAATATAAGATATAAAATTCCTTTTTAAAAGCAAACTTTAGAATATGATTTTTCAATACATACTGTAGATACAGATATCCAACAGTTAGATTTTCCCTCCATCCATTGCTCCAGCCTGGTGTTAACAATAATGTCCTCAAAGAAGAATGTTTCTGGGTCTCACCACCATGTCAAGGACATGGGAATTTTCTCTTTAAATTAATTCTGCATATCCAATTTCACATGTCCTCCACCAACCAGTCATCTGGATGGCTCCATTGCACTGTTATTTTCTTGGTGATAGTCCCAATCAAGGCTACCCATGTCTGCCAAGCACTGCTCTCCCTGATGGTCTTTGTAAAGATTTCCCTCTGCTGGCAATGCCCAGGGACTTGTGAGCCAAGATCCACCAATGCCTGATGTTTCAAAGATTTATGCTTGCTCTCATGAAGCCTTGCCATGTCTCATGAAGCTTGCCATTTGTCAGACAGTCTATTCAGCTGTCATCAATGACGCTGACACCGTGATCTCAAGACACTATCGAGCTTTCATTAAAGCCAAACTATTAAGCTACTACATTCTTAATACAATTTTTTAAGCTCTCATAAGCTTTATGAGAGCTTAGCCTTAATCTAAGGATGGGTTGAAAATAGACAACATATTATGCAAAGAACTACCCCTTTCCTACTATACTCACCTCATTGTGTCCTAGCCAAACGTACCTCATCTCTTTCTTTTCTGGGTTGAGGATTTTCCTAGGAACTTTTCCATTCCCTCATGCAAAAAATAGCTGGAGCGAGAACATCTTAGCTTTTAATGAAGATTCTGCAGTCTTTCTTCCTGACCTTCTGCTTATGTTTACAACTGCCTACTGGATATTTCTATTAGATATCCCATCTCTTTCTTGAATTCAAACACTCTGAATTGAATTCATCGTTTCCCCTGAACTCCTATCTGGGTTTCCAGGCTCAATAAATAGGACTACCTTTCATGCAGTTACCTGTATCAGAAACCTGGGCATTGGGACTTCCCTGGTGTTCTAGTGATTAAGAATCCACCTTGCAATGCAGGCGGATTCTCAACAGTCCCTGTTGAAACTGCCACACTCTCTCTCATCTTCAGGCCTTTCCAAATACTGCTTCCTGCATGAAATGACATTATTAAATATTTGTTGAATGAAAGATGTAATGAGTAATATTTTCCCAGGGCAGAGTACATTAAAGACCCATCAACAGGCAGATTCCTTGATTCTATTTATCTTTATCTGAACAATTTTACTACATTTTAAAATGTTTGCCATTTTACAAAATAAAAGTGATTGTGTCTGACTCTTTGAGACCCCATGGACTGAATAGCCTACCAGGATCCTCTGTCCAGAGCTCTCTAGGCAAGAATACTGGAGTGGGTTGACATTTCTTTCTCCAGGGGATCTTCCCGACTCAGGAATTGAACCCGTGTCTCCTGCATTGACGGAGAAGGCAATGGCACTCCACTCCAGTACTCTTGCCTGGCAAATCCCATGGATGGAGGAGCCTTGTAGGCTGCAGTCCATGGGGTTGCTAGGAGTCAGACACCACTGAGCGACTTCACTTTCACTTTTCACTTTCATGCATTGGAGAAGGAAATGGCAACCCACTCCAGTGTTCTTGCCTGGAGAATCCCAGGGACGGGGAAGCCTGGTAGGCTGCAGTCCATGGGGTCGCACAGAGTCGGACACGACTGAAGCAACTTAGCAGCAGCAGCAGCTCCTGCATTGAAGGCAGATTTTTTTTACCTTTATAGGGAAGCTCTACAAACTGAAGGTAGTACTTAAATTGGCATTTCAATAGCTACCTTGCAGATTTGTTTTGAGATTCTAGCAGGACTGTTCAACAAATTCTATTGCATGGGTTCCAGTATGGTCCTCCTCTATCTGAGAGTATCACCCTCTTTGATTTGGGTGACATCATGAAGATATAGCTAGTGCCTACGGCAGGATGACAAGTGTAGTACAGTGAGGGAATCACTGGACATCTTCCAGCTGGCCAAATCCCTCAGATCAAGCCTGGCATAAATGGAGTGACAGATGTCACTGTCAGATTGCTCTAACATCCTTCATATGACCTACCGCTAGATGCTCCAGTTTTGTTTCAAAAAGCTTAAGTGAGCTTTGCAAGTTTGGATAGTGAAAAAAGAGTAAATAATTTTATGGCTTGGTAAGGCCAAAGGCATGCAATCTATTTAGAATCAGAGCTAGCAACCTCATCATTCATGAGAGCATCTGGCTGCCATCTACAGGATGCTGGGCATGTGCCAACTTTGATAATTACATTCAGTTTACCCACCTTTCCTCATTACTTCAGTTGGATGACACACTTTCAGTTCTGTTCAGAAGGCACTGCACATGATTGCTAGTATATTCTACAAGGCAACTATCTCACGTTAGAAGCTGTAGCACTTTATGGGAAAATGAAGTGAAATAATTGCACAGTAAGTTCAGAAATGTGCTTAAAGTGGGAAATTATGAGGTATAAAATTTTAATTGTATTACTCAGGGAAATTTAAATATGTTAGCTGGCATTGACTCTCTAGTTTATTAAAGAAGAAAATATTTGTTCTTACCTGATCTGACATTTCAATTTGGTTTTATTGTAATTAGATAATAAGATCACTATAATACTAGACACAATAGGCACACACACACTGAAGAGGTTTTGTTTAGTGTAAGTTGGACCTTCTTTTTTTCTAATTTAAATTTTATTTTTGTGGCTGCTTTGCAAAACATGTGGGATCTTAGTTCCCTGACCAGGGATCAAACCCATACACCCTACATTTGAAACATGGAGTCTTAACCACTGGACCACCAGGGAAGTCCTGAGTTGGATTTCATAAAGTTTAAAATGTGAGTTAAACAGCAGACAAGTATTAATTTATCCTGAAAATTTTTGAAAGTGAAAAAATATTTTATAGTCATTGATATTTCTAAAGAATCTACTATTCAAGAAGGGGGAACTTAGGAAAGTAAGTTGAAAATTAATAATAGCCAACACTTACATACACTTCACCACGTGCAGGGAAATATCCTATGTGATTTGCCTATATTCACCAATTCAGTCTTCATATGAACTCAGTTAGGTGGGTACTTATAATATTTCTATTTTACAAATGAAGGAATTGAAGCACAAGTAAATACGTTTTCCAAGGTTGCAGATCTAGTGAATGGGAGAGCCAGGATTCAAACCCAGAGAGTCTGGCTCTCAAATTCATACTTTTAACCACCATGCCCAACTGCCTGCTACTGAAAACATCATACGAAGCAGCTCAGTTGAACACTCATTTGAAGCCTAACATTGGAAAAGACTCCAGTGCCAGGAAAGATTGAAGGCGGGAGGAGAAGGGGACGACAGAGGATGAGATGGTTGGATGGTATCACCGACTCAATGGACATGAATATGAGAAAGCTCTGGGAGTTGGTGATGGACAGGGAAGCCTGGCAAGCTGCAGTTCATTGAGTCGGAAAGAGTTGGATATGACTGAGTGACTGAACTAAACTGAACTGATAAGCAAAGTAATGTGCTAAATGCTAGGAAAACTGGATCAAGTCTGATGCCACTCTTTAAGGGCTGTATAGGCTACTGGAAACACAAGAAGTGTACATGATGTCTTCTAATGAGGACAAAAGGGAAGTAAAATTAACATGCAAAAGGAGTACCAAGAGCAAATTTAGATGGGATGTGGAGGATTGGCCATCAGACAAGTTGCAGCAGGCAGTAGACTTTGGGGCTAAGTTTACTGGAATGAGATTCCAGACATGCAATATGAAGTAATCAGAGTCATTAAGCATAAGAGGGATTTGAAGGGTTGGAAATGAAATTAGAGAGATATGATGGTGCTGCTGCTGCTAAGTTGCTTCAGTCATGTCTGACTCTGTGCGACCCCATAGATGGCAGCCCACCAGGCTCCCTTGTCCCTGGGATTCTCCAGGCAAGAACACTGGAGTGGGTTGCCGTTTCCTTCTCCAATGCATGAAAGTGAAAAGTGAAAGTGAAGTCGCTCAGTGGTGTCCGATTCTTAGTGACCCCATGAACTGCAGCCCACCAGGCTCCTCTGTCCATGGGATTTTCCAGGCAAGAGCACTGGAGTGGGGTGCCATTGCCTTCTCCGATGATGGTGCTAGATTATCAAAAAATGACAGGTGTGTATTTTACACAGAAAACACATGTGTATACCCAGCATAACATCTCGTTGTGTGTATTATATATCCACATAGTATTCACTGAAGATAAATATTTGTGTCTGTGTTATTTAGAAGGATATTGTGCTTAACATAGGTAGGTTTTCATTCACAATAGCATAGTAAAAAAGTTGAAATCCTTGATCAAATGTGCAATATCTCTGTGACTTCAGTTTCCTGACCTAGATTATGGAAATAATAATACCTATGTCTTTAGGATCCCTGCAAGGTTTAATAAAATAATTCATATAAATGTGGCATCCCTTATAGGGATCCTAAAGAGACAGATACTATTATACCATGTTCTAAATCAGGATATTGAAGTCACAAAGCTACAGTATGCCTGTAATCCAAGCAGTGCAAAGGGTGAATTGTGCTTGCTTCCCTAGATGCTGAGAACACTCCTGACAGACAACCTTCAACTGTCTGTTCCTTCAGGGTCACCTCAACTATAGAGAGCCCTATTTCCTAAGGTCCTACCTCTTCCCAGTGTAGCTCCTAGCCAATGACTGTTTGATGCAAGTACACAAACATCTTTCCATCTTGGCCTAACCAGGTATATCCTTTAGCTCCAAAGACTGCTGTTGTGTAAGCTGAGGTATACTTTGGGTTACATCATAGCTTGACTTCTGCCTTTGCAAATCCAGGATACCTGGTGGGGAGGGTGTAGTGTGGTAAATTAGGAAATTGGGATTGACATATATACACTGTTGATATATGTATTAATATAAAATAATATAACACACAGAAGTCGCTCAGTCGTGTCCAACTCTTTGCAACCCCATGGATTGTAGCCCACCAGGCTCCTCGGTCCATGGGATTTTCCAGGCATGAATACTGGAGTGGGTTGCCGTTTCCTTCTCCAAAATAATATAAAATGGATAACTAATGAGAATTTACTGTATAGCTCAGGAAACCCTACTAAGTGCTCTGTGGTGACCTAAATGGGAAGGAAATCCGAGAAAAGAGAAGGTGTTATGTATATGTATATAGCTGATGCACTTTGCTGTACAGTAGGAACTAACAACACCGTGAAGCAACTATACTCCAATAAAAATTAATTTTTAAAAATTCTGTGCATTAAAGTCTATCTTAGAGGAAACCTAACTTGAGACATCACTTGGTAGTGGTGCATGTGGTGGCAATGGTGGGTGCTGTGACTTCCCAGTGCTTGCAGGGTTGTATTTCTTGTGCAGAAATTGCATAGGTGGGCAGCAGCCTCTGCCGCAGTTTCATGTGATAGTCTGTGGACCAGTGCTATTGGTGGGAAGTTTGTCATTAAGCCAATTCTCTGGCAGAGTATTGGCCTTTCTGCCTAGATGCTTAACAATGTATTTTTCTCTAGCTCTTTCAACAATTCTATGGGATATCCAATATCCTTTCAATAAACTGTTGTTTAATCAGCCTAAATCAACTTCTGTTATATAGTCAGTTCAGTCTCTCAGTGGTGTCTGACTCTTTGCAACCCTGTGGTCTGCAGCACGCCAGGCTTCCCTCTCCATCACCCATTTACTGGAGCTTGCTCAAACTCATGTCCATCGAGTTGGTGATACCATCCAACCATCTCATCTTCTGTCGTCCCCTTCTCCTCCTGCCTTCAATCTTTTCCCAGCATCAGGGTCTTTTCCAGTGAGTCAGTTCTTCCCATCAAGTGGCCAAAGTATTGGAGTTTCAGCTTCAGCATCAGTCTTTCCAATGAATATTTAGGTCTGATTTCCTTTAGGATTGACTGGTTTGATCTCCTTGCAGTCCAAGGAACTCTCAAGATTCTTCTCCAACACCACAGTTTAAAAGCATCAATTCTTCGGCGCTCAGTCTTCTTTATGGTCCAACTCACATCCGTACATGACTACTGGAAAAACCATAGCTTTGAGTATATGGAACTTTGTTGGCAAAGTAATGTCTCTGCTTTTTAATATGCTTCCTAGGTTTATTATAGCTTTTCTTCCAAGGAGCAAGTGTCTTTTAATTTCATGGTTGCAGTCACCATCTGCAGTGATTTTGGAGCCCAAGAGAATAAAGTCTTTCACTGTTTCCGTTGTTTCCCCATCTATTTGCCATTAAGTGATGGGATTGGATGCCATGATCTTAGTTTTCTGAATGTTGAATTTTAAGCCAACTTTTTCACTCTCCTCTCTCATTTTCATCAAGAGGCTCTTTAGTTCCTCTTTGCTTTCTGCCATAAGAGGGGTGTCATGTGCATATTTAAGGTTATTGATATTTCTTCCGGCAATCTTGATTCCAGCTTGTGCTTCTTCCAGCCCAGCATTTTTCATGATGTACTCTGCATATAATTTTAAAAAGCAGGATGACAATATATGGCCTTGACGTATTCCTTTCCTGATTTGGAACCAGTCTGTTGTTCCATGTCCAGTTCTAACTGTTGCTTCTTGACCTGCATACAGATTTCTCAGGAGGCAGGTAAGGTGGTCTGGTATTCCCATCTCTTAAAGAATTTTCCACAATTTGTTGTGATCCACACAGTCACAAGTTTGGGGATAGTCAATAAAGCAGAAGTAGATGTTTTTCTGGAACTCTTTTGCTTTTTCTGTGATCCAAAGGATGTTGGCAATTTAATCTCTGGTTCCTCTACCTTTTGTAAATCCAGCTTCAACATCTGGAAGTTCTTGGTTCATGTACAGTTGAAGCCTGGCTTGGAGAATTTTGAGCATTACTAGTGTGTGAGATGAGTTCAATTGTGTGGTAGTTTGAACATTCTTTGCCATTGCCCTTTTTTGGGATTGGAATAAAAACTGACCTTTTCCAGTCCTGTGGCCACTGCTGAGTTTTCCAAATTTACCAATACCTGATTGATATATTCCCCAGGATAGAGCAATGATATGAGTATTATGGATATAAATTAAATAAGCTCCATGGAGGAAGTATTTTGGGCAACATTAGCAATAGTGAAGGGAGAGCAGCATGTTGGAGAGACATGTTGGGAAACAAAGATAAACCAGTTCAGTCATGCATATGGAAAGCAGGTTGATATAACAGAAAGGAAAGGGAAGGACAAAATGAGAATGATGAGACAGGGATTCCAACCTAATGGAATTTTATTTATATTTTAAAAAAGATGAAATAAAAATCAAATCTCTGTATACACAAGAAGTTTTAATTTCCTTAAATGGACACAGTTTTTTAAAAATACACATTTCAGGTAACAAATGTCTAGTTCTATTCCATGCCTATCAGGGAAATAGTTGTGGATTTGAAGAAGATCTACAGTTTTCTAATGAAAAAAGCTGGCCATGAAAGCTAGATGTGAATAGATTGCGTCTTCGCTTTTATTCATCAACATGCCATAATAGTGGAAAAAAAAAAAGAGTCTCTCATATGCAACAAAGTTTTAAATTTAGATACACATTGGCTAACAGTATGACTTTAATTTCATTAGAATATGACCAAAGTACAAAGACAGCAAGCCTGGCAAACTTAAAAGGAAATCATATGTTTAAACCACATTATGTTATTTCTGTTTAACAGCCCAGGTAGTCTGTCAAGGAGTTGAGTTTAGTGCTGGTGGGTCAGAGGTCTCTAGTTCTGTTCTTTAAAAGCAGCTAGAGTCTTCTGGGGAGAAAGCAATGGCACCTCACTCCAGTACTGTTGCCTGGAAAATCCCATGGATGGAGGAGCCTGGTAGGCTGCAGTCCATGGGGTCGCTAAGAGTCGGACACGACTGAGCGACTTCACTTTCACTTTCCACGTTCATGCATTGGAGAAGGAAATGGCAACCCATTCCAGTGTTCTTGCCTGGAGAATCCCATGGATGGAGAAGCCTGGTGGGCTGCAGTCCATGGGGTCGCACAGAGTTGGACATGACTGAAGCGACTTAGCAGCAGCAGCAGCAGCAGCATGTTATTTTTTTATTTTATTTTACTATGTGTTATATTTAAATGGCCCCCACAGACATAGCCATTTTGGGAAGGGGAATTTTTCTATTTGTTGACTTGAAATGTTTTCTTTTCCTGATTTATAGACCAGTGTTTGATGGCATTCAATAGCGATAAAATAGCAGTGTTTAGAAAAACCGATATGAGATGATTTCCTAGGAAATGGCTATGTAGTTGGATAAGTCTGGCACTTTGCCCTGAATGTCAACAGTATTCAGGTTGTGTCAGAGATACCAGGAGAAAATGTGTTGCCGATACCGCAGGATGACTTGGCTTCCATTTCTCTGCAACTCTGACCTGGAGACCGGTAACAGACGTGCCCCACCTGTTTTTTTTCTACATAAATGAAATAGAGAAACAGAAGGCGATTTCTAAAAGAGACAAGGATTGGAACTTGCAGAGTGTCATATAACAAATTCAGAAGTGTTCTACCCAGAGAAGAGCCAATGGGTAGTATTGACTACAGAGCGCAAAAGCAACATGTTTCTCTTGGCAGTGGCCAGAAACAGCCAGGTCCCCAAGGAGTCTTTCTGGCCCTGGGTCCCTTAAGATGGAAAGACCCAAACTCTTGGGAAGAAAGTAATACAGAAAGGAAATGAAAATTAGATTTACATTTGTGCCCTTCATGCAGATATAGCATAAACCATAAAAGAGAAAGGAACTATTATTATGAAAAGCCATATTGTGAAACTGGAAGTAGGCTCTTTTTTTGCTCATTTTGTATTGCTTTCCACAGTTCTGAAAAACCATAAAACTCAGAAAGACTGTCAAGTTCCAATGCTCTAATTTTGTTATTATTTGGGATAGATAAGTGAGATAAAGACTTACAAGAGAAATGTAGCTACATAAACTAGACATTCTTTCCTCTTCTCTTATAAGTAAAGTTTCCATTCTTAGTGAAGTTAGGAGACAAACTGCAAAACATTCTTCAGAGTATCTTTCAATGAAATGTAGAAGCCTATCAGAAGATTGTGGAGGGAAGCTGGGGAGAGAAAACTAAGACTACTGTAATTCTACTGCCCTGCAGCTAAGTTCAGTTTAGTTCAGTCACTCAGTTGTGTCCGACTCTTTGCGGCCCCATGAATCGCAGCACGCCAGGCCTCCCTGTCCATCACCATCTACCTCCGAGGTTCACTCAAACTCATGTCCATCAAGTCGGTGATGCCATCCAGCCATCTCATCCTCTGTCATGCCCTTCTCCTCCTGCCCCCAATCCCTCCCAGC
>NW_011494661.1:2555106-2555884 GCF_000754665.1 Bison bison bison | reverse complement strand
GTTTAGTTCAGTCGCTCAGTCGTGTCCGACTCTTTGCGGCCCCATGAATTGCAGCACGCCAGGCCTCCCTGTCCATCACCATCTACCTCTGAGGTTCACTCAAACTCATGTCCATCAAGTCGGTGACGCCATCCAGCCATCTCATCCTCTGTCATGCCCTTCTCCTCCTGCCCCCAATCCCTCCCAGCATCAGAGTCTTTTCCAATGAGTCAACTCTTCTCATGAGGTGGTCAAAGTACTGGAGTTTCAGCTTTAGCATCATTCCTTCCAAAGAAAGCCCAGGGCTTATCTCCTTTAGAATGCACTGGTTGGATCTCCTTGCAGTCCAAGAGACTGTCAAGAGTCTTCTCCAACACCACAGTTCAAAAGCATCAATTCTTCGGTGCTCAGCTTTCTTCACAGTCCAACTCTTGCATCCATACATGACCACAGGAAAAACCATAGCCTTGACTAGATGGATGTTTGTTGGCAAAGTAAGGTCTCTGCTTTTCAATATGCTATCTACGTTAGTCATAACTTTTCTTCCAAGGAGTAGGCGTCTTTTAATTTCATGGCTGCAGTCACCATCTGCAGTGATTATGGAGCCCAAAAAGATAAAGTCTGACACCATTTCCACTGTTTCCCATCTGTTTGCCATGAAGTGATGGGACCAGCTGCCATGATCTTAGTTTCTGAATGTTAAGTTTTAAGCCAACTTTTCCACTCTCCTCTTTCACTTTCATCAAGAGGCTTTTTAGTTCCTCTTCACTTTCTGCCATAAGGGTGGTGTCATCTGCAT
>NW_011494661.1:2552970-2555006 GCF_000754665.1 Bison bison bison | reverse complement strand
TATTTCTCCCAGCAATCTTGATTCCAGCTTGTGCTTCTTCCAGCCCAGCGTTTCTCATGATGTACTCTGCATATAAGTTAAATAAGCAGGGTGACAACATACAGCCTTGACATATTCCTTTTCCTATTTGGAACCAGTCTGTTGTTCCATGTCTAGTTCTAACTGTTGCTTCCTGACCTGTGTACAGGTTTCTCAAGAGGCAGATCAGGTGGTCTGGGATCCCCATCTCTTTCAGAATTTTCCGCAGTTTATTGTGATCCACACAGTCAAAGGCTTTGGCATAGTCAATAAAGCAGAAATAGATGTTTTTCTGGAACTCTCTTGCTTATTCAATGATCCAGCGGATGTTGGCAATTTGGTCTCTGGTTCCTCTGCCTTTTCTAAAAGCAGCTTGAACATCTGGAAGTTCACGATTCATGTATTGCTGAAGCTTGGCTTGGAGAATTTTGAGCATTGAGCATTACTTTACTAGCATGTGAGATGAGTGCAATTGTGCGGTAGTTTGAGCATTCTTTGGCATTGCCTTTCTTTGGGATTGGAATGAAAACTGACCTTTTCCAGTCCTGTGGCCACTGCTGAGTTTTCCAAATTTGCTGGCATATTGAGTGCATCACTTTCACAGCATCATCTTTCAGGATTTGAAATAGCTCAACTGGAATTCCATCACCTCCACTAGCTTTGTTTGTAGTGATGCTTTCTAAGGCCCACTTGACTTCACATTCCAGGATGTCTGGCTCTAGGTCAGTGATCACACCATCATGATTATCTGGGTCATGAAGATCATTTTTGTACATTTCTTCTGTGCATTCTTGCCACCTCTTCTTAATATCTTCTGCTTCTGTTAGGTCCATACCATTTCTGTCCTTTTTCGAGCCCATCTTTGCATGAAATGTTCCCTTTGTATCTCTAATTCTCTTGAAGAGACCTCTAGTCTTTCCCATTCTGTTGTTTTCCTCTATTTCTTTGCATTGATCGCTGAGGAAGGCTTTCTTATCTCTTCTTCCTAGTGTTTGAAACTCTGCATTCAGATGCTTATATCTTTCCTTTTCTCCTTTGCTTTTTACTTCTCTTCTTTTCACAGCTGTTTGTAAGGCCTCCCCAGATAGCCATTTTGCTTTTTTGCATTTCTTTTCCATGTGGATGATCTTGATCCCTGTCTCCTGTACAGTGTCACGAACCTCAGTCCATAGTTCATCAGGCACTCTATGTATCAGTTCTAGTCCCTTAAATCTATTTCTCATTTCCACTGTATAATCATAAGGGATTTGATTTAGGTTATACCTGAATGGTCTAGTGGTTTTTTCTACTTTCTTCAATTTAAGTCTGAATTTGGCAATAAGGAACTCATGATCTGAGCCACAGTCAGCTCCCGGTCTTTTTTTTGCTGACTGTATAGAGCTTCTCCATCTTTGGCTGCAAAGAATATAGTCAATCTGATTTTGATGTTGACCATCTGGTGATGTCCATGTGTAGAGTCTTCTCTTGTGTTGTTGGAAGAGGGTGTTTGCTATGACCAGTGCGTTCTCTCGGCAAAATTCTACTAGCCTTTGCCCTGCTTCATTCCATATTCCAAAGCCAAATTTGCCTGTTACTCCAGGTGTTTCTTGACTTCCTACTTTTGCATTCCAGTCCCCTATCATGAAAAGGACATCTTTTTTGGGTGTTAGTTCTAAAACGTCTTGTAGATCTTCATAGAACCATTCAACTCCAGCTTCTTTAGCGTTACTGGTTGGGGCATAGACTTGGATTACTGTGATATTGAATGGTTTGCCTTGGAAACAAACAGAGATCATTCTGTCATTTTTGAGATTGCATCCAAGTACTGCATTTCGGACTCTTTTGTTGACCCTGATGGCTACTCCATTTCTTCTAAGGGATTTCTGCCCACAGTAGTAGATATTATGGTCATCTGATTTAAATTCACCCATTCCAGTCCATTTTAGTTTGCTGATTCCTAGAATGTCAACGTTCACTCTTGCCATTTCCTGTTGACCACTTCCAATTTGCCTTGATTCATGGACCTGACATTCCAGGTT
>NW_011494661.1:2552576-2552870 GCF_000754665.1 Bison bison bison | reverse complement strand
AAAGACATGAGTGAAGCAACTTAGCTTGCATGGTCCACAGAGTTGCAAAGACATGACTGAAGCAACTTAGCTTGCATGCACATGAAAAGTATTTAGCAGAGTATCCATACAAAGACACTAAAAAGAAATTAGAGGACAATATCAGAAAATTTAAAAATAGATGGATACTCCAGAAAAAAAAATGTTGACATTGAGCAAATGAAAAGTTTGAACAAAGATCTTGCCCTGAATTAAAACAAAACAAGCAAACAAGGACAAAATTCAATGAAGCAATTGCTTCTATGATAGAAGACC
>NW_011494661.1:2541786-2552476 GCF_000754665.1 Bison bison bison | reverse complement strand
TGAAGTGGTTTGCCATTCCCTTCTCCAGTGGACCACATTCTGTCAGACCTCTCCATCATGACCCGCCCGTCTTGGGTGGCCCCACAGGGCATGGCTTAGTTTCAGTGAGTTAGACAAGGCTGTGGTCCTAGTGTGATTAGATTGACTAGTTTTCTGTGAGTATGGTTTCAGTGTGTCTGCCCTCTGATGCCCTCTTGCAACACCTACCATCTTACTTGGGTTTCTCTTTCCTTGGACGTGGGGTATCTCTTCACGGCTGCTCCAGCAAAGCGCAGCCGCTGCTCCTTACCTTGGAGGAGGGGTATCTCCTCACTGCCGCCCCTCTAAACAACATATATATGTGTATATATACAGCACCTCTCCTCATCGCCGCCCCTCCTGACCTTGAATAATTTGCAAGGAACTGGTGCAACTCATTTAAAAGCAGGTATGAAAAGTAATTGGGACTTCCCAGGTGATGCTAGTGGTAAAGAACTCTCCTGCTAATGCAGGAGACATAAGAGACACTGGTTAGATCCCTGGGTCAAGAAAATCCCCTGGAGGAGAGCATGACATCCCACTCCAGTATTCTTGCCTAGAGAATCCCATGGACAGAGGAGCCTGGCAGGCCACGGTCCACAGGGTCGCAAAGAGTCAGACGTGACTGAAGCAAATTAGCCTGCATGCACATGAAGAGTATTTAGCAGAGTATCCATACAAAGACACTAAAAAGAAACGAGAGGACAATATCAGAAAATTTAAAAATAGATGGATACTCCAGAAAAAAAATGTTGACATTGAGCAAATGAAAAGTTTGAACCAAAATCTTGCCCTGAATTAACACAAAACAAGCAAACAAGGACAAAATTCAATGAAGCAATTGCTTCTATGATAGAAGACCACGAAACAAAAATGCAGAACTCTGGGGAAAGATGGTAAAAGATCAGGAAGAGGCGAAATTGTGCTCAAGAAGGAAAATATATAAAATTAACAAAGTTATACATATATATTATTTTCAGATTCTTTTCCATTACAGATTATTATAAGATATTGACTATAATTCCCTGTGATATACACAGGTCTTTGTTGTTTATCTATTTTATATATAGTAGTATATATAATCCTGAGATTACCATACTAAGTGAAGTAAGTCAGAGAGAGAAAGACAAATGTCATGTGATTTCACTTGTATGTGGAATCTAAAAAGATGATACAAATGATTTTAGTTATAAAACAGGAATAAATTCACAGTCATAAAAAATAAACTTAAGGTTACCAAAGGGAAAAGTAAGGCAGGGAGAGATAAATTAGAAGTTTGGGATTAACAGGTCGCAAAGAGTCAGACACGATTTAGTGACTAAACAACATATATATGTGTATATATACACCACATCTTCTTTATCCATTCATCTGTTAATGGACATTTAGGTTTCTTCCATGTCCTATGAACACTGGAGTGCATGTATCTTTTCAAATTAGAGTTTTTGGCATTTCTGGATAGATGCCCAGGAGTGGGATTACTGGATCATATGGTAACTCGTATTTTTAATTTTTTAAGAAACCTGCAGATTGTTCTCCATAGTGGCTGTACCTATTTACGTTCCCACCAACAGTATAGGAGGCTTCCCTTTTCTCCACACCCTTTCCAGTATTTATTATTTAAACAATCTAATCTTTGTCTACATAGAACCAGTTAAGTAAATTATATTGTATCCATAAGGACTTGTGTATTGACATGATAAGTTCTTCAAGAAGCACTTAATGGAGACCAAACACCTGTCCAAAACATTATAGTACACTATCATCATGTAGAAATGTGTATGTTTTCCTTATATTTAAAAAATGTGAAGAAGAGACTAGTAAGTAAAGTTACTTATAGGAAAGAAAAAACTAGTAGGAAGTAAGAAGTTTACTTATAGAAAAAGGTGGAAACAGTGCAGATGGTGGACAGGAAAGAGTAGATGACTTTTTACCGCTTACTTTTTTATTTTTCTTTGATATTTGTTCCATGTTTACTAAACAATGGAAGTGTATTAAATAAACAGTTTTAAAAACTGGGGTAAATATTTGCAGTCTGCCTCAATATTGCAAAACTGGATTTTTAATATGGAATCTAGTTTTGTTTTACATTTATAAACTTCAGTGGCACAGCAAGCATGCCCTTACAGCTTCGTGTTCATTCCTTGGCCCTCTGCAATTCAGGTTCCACTGAAATTGCTCTTTCAAAACTCACTAACAGCCTGGCCTCCTAACTGCCAACTCCAATAATCCCCCTCTCATTTGAATTTCCTGCAGTGGTCTATGCCGCTGTCCGCCCCCTTCATTACTGAAACACAGTTTCTTTGTTTGCATGTCACCAACCACTAAAGTCCTGGCTTTCTGCATCCCGTGAATGCCCAGGCTCTCCTTCACAGGATTCTCTCCCCTGTGGGTCTTGGGAACAGTGGGATAAGAAAGCTTTGTTAGTTATCTTTCCTGATTGAATGCCCTACCACTCCTGACAATGGCGAGAGCCTATAATGCCAATTGTGTCAAGATTTTAATAATCACTGGAAAAAAGACCCTCATTGGAAAAGACTCTGATGCTGGGAAAGATTGAAGGCAGGAGGAGAAGGAGATGACACAGGATGAGATGGTCGGATGGCATCACCGACTTGATGGATATGAGTTTGTGCAAACTCCGGGAGTTGGTGATGGACAGGGAAGCCTGGCATGCTGCAGTGCATGGGATCGCAAAGAGTCAGACATGACTGAGTGACTGAACTGAACTGAACTTTAATAATCAAAGGACCTTTCCCCCAAACTAAAGATCATTATTGATTGAAGAGGCAGAAAATACTTGGTAGTTCTATTATTTCATTTCCTTATAGTTACTGTTCTCTTTTTTCAAAATGGCACCTATAGTACTTGAAAAGAGTGGAACTGGTGCCGGGATACGAGATGTGGCAGGGACCTAGCCTCTGGGCCAGACTACTGTCTTCAGATTCCAGCTTCATTCCTCACTAGTACATGACCTGGAGTGAGTTACTCCAACTGTGTGTGTGTCTCATTTGCTCCTCCCTGAAAGGGAGCTGTCATAAAAGCATCTTATTAATTGGGCCCTTAAGCAGTCTTTATGAAGGAATAGATATGAAATCACTTTGAACTGTTGCTGGCATCCAAGTTCTTGCAACTATTGCTGACAATGTTCCAAGCAGAAGATCTTAGAACAGGGAATCTAGAGTCAGAAATCTGAATTCCAGTCACATTTCTGCTACTAATTGGATTTATTTTCTGAATAACTTTTTATTTACTGCCTATAAAATGGGAGGTGGAAATATGGTCTCTGAAATTCCTTGTGGTCCTAACAACACCTAACTGCTTTGAGAAACAATGTATTAAGCATGTTTACTTCAAAGTCTGATAGCTGAAGCACTGCTTGGTGTATAAACTGGAAGCTATTTTAAGGTCAGAATTAATGGCATCACAGAATGAGCAACAAACTAGCTTATTCTATGAATTTGTGGTGTTTTACTGATTTTTGTCCACTTCTGTTGGGAAGGAAAAGAATCCTATTCTTCAGAGATAAAGTGGCTCTTGTATGTATGTAATAAACACAGTCCGTTAGAAATATCTAATATTTGAGAATAAAATAAATATTGTGTAGCTTAGAAATAGGCTGCTCAACAGAACACCTATGTTAGAAATAAGGTATTTATTTTGACATTACAAATGTAACTTGACAGTTAGATTTTATCTCAACATTATTTTTGAAAACAAGTTATCCCTTAAATTCTACATTCTTCCAGGTTCCTTGGTTAAAACTTTAAGCCTCTATATTTAACAATTTATTATCACTTACTCTTTATATCCAGTATAGCCCTGAGCCCTGGCTTCTCTTTTGCTTCACACTCCATTGCCACTGGGTCCAAATCCTTTTCACATCTTGGTATGGGAGCAACAGACTGTCCGTCTCAGCCTTCCTATTTTCAAACTATCACACAGGCCACTGCTAAGTGCCTTCTTCTTTAAAGCACTAAGTGCTAATACTCCTATTTCCAGAAACCACACTGGTTCGCTGCCACCGTGTATTAAGTTTAAACATCTCCGTCAGACTCACAAAACTCTCCTTTAACTGCTCCAGCTAACTTCCTTTCTCATTGCTTTCTTCACCTTTGCCTCCTCCCAGCATAGATTTCAGTTTCCTTACAGTCTCTGCACACAACACTCTTATTCCTGATTTTACGCAGAAATTTGGTTCCTCTTCCTGAAAGTGTGTGTTCAGTCACTCAGTCATATCTGACTCTTTGTGACCCCATGGACATTAGTCCACCAGGCTTCTCTGTCCATGGGATTTTCCAGGCAAGAATACTAGAGTGGGCTGTCATTTCCTCCTCCAGGGGATCTTCCCCACCTAGGGATCGAACTGAGTCTCTTGCATTTCCTGTATTGGCAGGCGGATTCTTTACCAGTGTGCCACCTGGAAATCCTCTTCCTGAATAACTTTTTCTTATCTTCTCTACTCACCCTATCCAACAGTCCATCCATCCTCTCCACCCTTGATGACATGTCAACTCAGAGTTTTGAATGAAGCTTCATATATTTACTAATAGTGCTCAATACACTAGGGCTTCCCTGGTGGCTCAGATGGTGAAGAATCTGCCTGCAATGCAGGAGACCTGGGTTTGATCCCTGGGTTGGGAAGATCCTCTGGAAGAGGAAATGGCAACCCTCTCCAATATTCTTGTCTGGAGAATCCCATGGACAGAGGACCAGCAGGCAACAGTCCATGGGGTTGCAAAAGAATCGATCATGATTGAACAACTAACACTTTCTTTCACTTTCTATGCACTTAGTATCAGCAATACAAAATTTTATTACTCTTCAATTATTTCAGGTTCAGGAATTGTAATAAATGAGCACCATAATATAATGGAAAATCCACTGACTTGAATTTAAGAAATCAGTTCTGCTTTTGACCAGCTGTATTTCCTTTGGCAAGTCAGTCTCAGGGTCTCACAAAATTGTTATAAATATTAAAAGTGTAAGATGGAAACCTATTTTGTAAGCCCTAAATGCAATGCCAATATTACTGTTGTTAATGTATTATTTCTGTGAAGAACAACACATCTTTGGCAGTGTTAGATAAATAAGAGTCCTGTTAGAAGTGTTTAACAAATATATCAAGTTAAAGAAACCACGTAGCAAAGTTTGTATTAAAAAAGGAAAATTTGAATTAAATGTGAAGCCATAGGGGCTAAACTTGTTCAGTCCTAAATATGGAATTCGATGGCAACTCTCAGGAGAAGGAATTCTCATATAAAAAAGGATGAAACATCGTTTATTCAAGTGCTTCCCAAGGAAATACTAGTAGCAGCTGACTGCACCCATGGCAAGTTACAAGTAACTTCCCCTAATTGCACTGTATTGTCACTGATGAAAGATCTATTTCTGTGAATGGGGAAAACCTAATTAGGCCCTCCTTGCAGAGTGAATCCCAATTCTATGTACATATTTTCCCCTGGGACCATTCTGCGTGATATCTACAGGCATCTATTGAAAGCAGTGGAGACTTGGCTGACTGGGGAAGTTTAATGGGAAATGCTTAAAACAGAAAATGCTAATGAATTGAGAACACATATTATATTCCAACAAAGATGAAAATTATATGAGAATAATTAACATTGCAAATCACAGTTTGGTTGCTAAACTATTATACAAAAATTCAAGAATATAGGATGAAAGTGGAAATATAAGGTACTTTCAAAAACAATTTGTTGAAGTGCTTTTCGTACGGAATGAATAAATTCTAAGGATTCATGAATATTTTCTTCTAAATTTTCCACATCACTGAAATGGGAGGGAAGGGACAGGGCACAACCTTTGAAAGAATGACATAGACATAGGACATGACAAAAACTTAGGATCAACTAGGTCCAAGATGGTGGAAGATTTGACTTCCAGTGGAACTTGATCTTCATTATATGCTCATTATATTAATAATACATTAGCATGTTAAGGAAACATTCACCAGCACCATGACAGTTCCATGAACAACCATCAAAGATCAAAAAGTGAGCTGGTGGCCCAATTCTTGGAAATCTCTGCCCCTCCCCCCAAGTAATTAGAATAATCCTCCCATTCATCAACCTATGAAATTACCCAGTCCATAAAAGCTAACTACCCCCTATTTTGAGGCCTTGTGTCTTCTAAGACAGCCCACACATTGTCTGTGGAGTGTGTTTCTCTTTAAATAAATCCCCTTCTTACCTATCACTTTGTCTCTCACTGAATTCTTTCTGTGAGGCGACACCAGGAACCTGAGCTTCATTAAGTCCTGATACCAGGTGTGTGATCTCAGCTGAAAGACGATAAGACGATAGGTTCAAGTCCTAGTCTGTGTTACACAATTGAAACACTAAATCATATATTTCTGCTCAACCTGAAAGTTAGAACTGAAGAGTAGTAACCAAAGTGGACTTGAGGTATATCTATAGAAAGCTAAGATTTGGGGTAAGTATAACAGAGACCCCTAATTGTCCATCATTAGCTGTGCTTCCCATAGTCTAAGGTTGTTGTGGGCAAACAGTTGCCCAGACAATAATTACATTTCCAATCTCCCCTTGCATCTAAATAGGACTACATCACCAGTTCTTCCCAAATGGAATGGGAACAGAATAGATCAATTTCTGGCCAAGATGGTGATGCAGAGGTGTGTATTCTCTTCTCCCACCTGCTTAGAGACTCTGAGGGAAGGGTACAGCTGCTGGAAGGAAGAATTCATGTGCCTGAGTCACAGGATGAAGGAAAACCATCCACTTGCCAACTAGGAACACTGAAACTTGTTGTTTTTCAGTTGCTCAGCCCTGTCCAACTCTTTGTGACCCCATGGATTGTAGCACGCTAGGCTTCCCTGTCCTTCACCATCTCTTGGAGCTTACTCAAACTCATGTCCATTGGGTTGGTGATGCCATCCAACCATCTCATCCTCTGTTGTCCCCTTCTCCTGACTTCAGTCTTTCCCAGCATCAGGGTCTTTTCCAGTGAGTCAGCTCTTCCCATCAGGTGATCAAAGTATTGAAGTTTCAGCTTCAGCATCAGTCCTTCCAGTGAATATTCAGGACTGATTTCCTTTAGGACTGACTGGTTTGATCTCCTTTCTGTCCAAGGAACTCTCAAGAGTCTTCCTCAACACCACATTCTTTCAGTGTGTAAGAATGATAATAGTCTTTATAGACTTTATTGTTTATAAAACATATTCTTATATTGTGACCTTCTCTAAGTGACTTTGGGAATTGTGTTTCTATCCCATTTTATTTTAACTCAGTCATGCCTTTTATTTTGACCAGTAGCCCTTTTCAAAATTACCCATTAACTCTGAGTACCACCAAGAAGATGTTTTCTCATCTTTCTTAGCAGCTTACAAATAACCTACCTCTTTTACCACTGTCTCTCAGTATGTCCTTGCATGTAACTTTTCAATTTTTTAGTTATAACATCTGTTTTGACAAACCCCACAGCAGTTGTTTGGAACCCTAGCATCCATCACTTATTGCACATATCAGCTGGACAAGGTATAGGAAGTCTTACTTTGAAGAATTAAGCTGGTTGTGGTATAGGGCACAGTTGGTCATGATAGCATTTGGCTTCCAAGTTAGCTTTAACTTTGGCTGAGCAAGAATGAAATTACTGTGGCGATATAGTATGCAACGGGAGGACATAATTTGGTCGGAAACTATACTACTTAAAATGTCAAACATTTCAGAACAGTTTTTAAAGTGTTGCTTGGAAGTTTCACTAGAGGAAAAAAATCTAGATTTAAGACAAATGCAGAAAACAGGCTATAAAATATTTAGAGCCAGTGATTACCTAAGAATTGATTCAAGGCAAATTAAGAAAAGGTGCTTGAAGCGGGGGAACTATAAATGATGTGTTTGCTTGGGAAGTGAGGGTAACATTTACACCTTAATACGTGTAAGACTGGATAACCATGGGTTGAACAAAAGCATGTAATTTTTCTTTATTTTCCTTTGTGATCTGGATAGGAGAGGTCAAGGCTGCATGAACAACTTAAAAGAAGCTGTATTTCTGAGACTCATAATTAGGACCAGAGAATGGAAAGTTAATATATTCTAACTAATTAGTCTAAATTGGAGCAAGCAGAAGTGCTGCAGCTTCTAAATCAAACTCCAGAAGCACTGAACACTCCAGAGGAGCTTGTAGAATTACAGATTCGTAGGCTCTGCCCCAGCTTCTGATGCAAGTTTGGAGTGGAAACCTAGAATCTGAATATTTGATTTGAGGACAGATGTTCCATAGAACATGCTTTTAAAAAACACTGCTAAATAGTATTACAAATTTGTATTTCCTGTTAAAATAAGAAAGGGAACTAGTTTGGATAGTAAAATGAATGAAAATGATCACAAAATGTGAAATGTAAAATTGCCTATGTGCCAGAATTGCAAGCAAAGCAGCTGTGCTTTGAGTATTTATAAGCAGATATTTGCGTATTTTGTAATACTCTATAGACTCTGTTTCTTTGATCATTAACTTTTAGTTAGAACCATTGAGATAGCTTTTATATGTACATCTATGATGGGTAGGCAGGTACAGTGTTGAGTGTGGACACTGAAGACAGACTCCCTGGGTTCAAATCCTGGCTCCAAGTGCATAAAGGATATGCGGACTTGGAGAAGCTCCCTAACCTCTTTGTACTTCAGAGTTCTTACTGTCAAATGGGAATGATGATAATATTTATGTCATGGAAATTATTTAAAAGTAAATTATTTAACACATATAAAACAGAAAATTTCCTGGAAGCCCAAGATTATTTCCATATTATAGTTATTGCCTAATAGATAACTACTGAAATAAAATAAATATATGGATATATTTGAATATATATCTATGGTGACAGATTTGGAATGAATTGAAGGCAGTTGTTGCTCAGCCTAAAATATGAACCCATAAGGAGGAGGATAAAGTAAACAGAATCAAGTCAAGTTTAGAGTGAAGCCTTGCATTTTGGTCTTTTGTTATGTTTCCCAAGCTCTTTATTGGTATATTCTCTCTTAGAGGTTTGTTTTTAAATTTTTCTTAATTAGCTATATTTTAAGGGATGAAAGCCCTAGAGAAGGGAACAGCAACCCACTCTCGTATTCTTGCCTAGAGAATTCCCTAGACAGAGGAGTCTGGTGGGCTACAGTCCATGGGATCACAAAGAGTCAGACAAGACTGAGCAACTAACACTTTCACTTTTCCCTTTCAAGGGATGAAAGAAATGGCTGGAAACCATTTAGGGATACTAGAACAGACTTGTCCTTTTCTTTGGAATCCATGCTTCTCTTATTCCCTATACTTCTCCCCAGTTTTTATTTTCCTGAGACCATGGAGAGAACAGATACTTTTCAGATTCTCTCCAGTATTCCAAACACTTGGTACAATTTTTAAATAATTTTACCCATAGGAATGAGGAAACCATAAAGTTTGCAAAATACTGTCTTCTAGTTTAATCCCATAGCCAAAATGTAGGTAATTTGAGACCAAAAAGCTAAAAAGGAAAAAAAAAAAAAAAAGAACCATCTATGTCTGATGAAATGAGCCTGGCAATCATCACCTCAATTCGACGGTAGAGTATCCAGTTAGGAACCAAAACTGAACTCACCAGAGAGATATTCATTTGGATATACATTTTACAGCAGCAGAACTCCAGTTTGGGAGCTGGGGTCTGGGACAAAGGTCTATATGATTAGAGTTCTGGGGCAGAAGAGCCCTCACATATGAAGCCAAGATTCAGAGTGAGGCAAAGGGTTGAGACTCAGGAAGAGATACCAGGCACTCTTTTAACAGCATAAAGCAACAGGGAAATCAATAACATAGACCTAGAGGAGTCATCTGTAGATACTGGAATTCTAAATCTAGCAAAGGAAGTGAATTGTAAGGCCCACCATATGGGGCATCAGCAGCTGTTGATAACTTCCTGCCCGAATCTCGCTCAGCAACTAGAACAAGATCAAACTTTCAGTGGACCTTCAAACAATAGATGGGTCTAATGAATCTTGTTGAATAAAATAGAATCAAAGATCATTTCTGTTGTGCTATACTGCTGTGCCAATTTGTCATTCAGGGGATAATAAATAGGTCATGGTGAATAGAATAGCACATGGACTCTGGAGAGGATATTGCCAGCAAACAGCAGCAGCCATAGAGAGAATGTCTCACAAATGAAAAGGCCTGCATCTTGACAACATGTGTTTGATGCCATGTGACTTCAAATGATTTTAAGAACTGCCTGTTTTGCTCAACAGAATAATGTGTAATTATTTTAATTAACCAGAAAAATTAATTGCTGCATGAGGTTAGAAAGAAAAAAAAATGCATGGTAAACATTATTTATGAAGAAAGAGATACCGAAAAATCAGACTGATGATCAAAAACTTATTATAAACCTTGTGATAGAGATGGCCAGTTCCATCATAATTTTGTGTCAATTAAACACTGATGTTTATCCTTTCCTAGAGAATAACAGTTCTGGTGTGCAAAGAAAATGTACATTGTATTTTTAAAAAACTTTTGATGTGGACCATTTAAAAAATTTTTGATGACTTTGTTACAATATTGCTTCTGCTTTATAGTTGTTTTTTTTTTTTTTTTTGTGGGGTTGGTTCCAAATAGGAAAAGGAGTACGTCAAGGCTGTATATTGTCACCCTGATTGTTTAACTTATATGCAGA
>NW_011494661.1:2524515-2541686 GCF_000754665.1 Bison bison bison | reverse complement strand
AGAAACACAAGCTGGAATCAAGATTGCCAGGAGAAATATCAATAACCTCAGATATGCAGATGACACCACCCTTATGGCAGAAAGTGAAGAGGAACTAAAAAGCCTCTTGATGAAAGTGAAAGTGGGGAGTGAAAAAGTTGGCTTAAAGCTCAACATTCATAAAACGAAGATCATGGCATCTGGTCCCATCACTTCATGGGAAATAGATGGGGAAACAGTGGAAACAGTGTCAGACTTTATTTTTTTGGGCTCCAAAATCACTGCAGATGGTGATTGGAGCCATGAAATTAAAAGATGCTTACTCCTTGGAAGGAAAGTTATGACCAACCTAGATAGCATATTGAAAAGCAGAGACATTACTTTGCCAACAAAGGTTCGTCTAGTCAAGGCTATGGTTTTTCCAGTGGTCATGTATGGATGTGAGAGTTGGACTGTGAAGAAAGCTGAGCGCTGAAGAATTGATGCTTTTGAACTGTGGTGTTGGAGAAGACTCTTGAGAGTCCCTTGGACTGCAAGGAGATCCAACCAGTCCATTCTGAAGGAGATCAACCCTGGGATTTCTTTGGGAGGAATGATGTTAAAGCTGAAACTCCAGTACTTTGGCCACCTCATGCGAAGAGTTGACTCATTGGAAAAGACTCTGATGCTGGGAGGGATTGGGGGCAGGAGGAGAAGGGGACGACAGAGGATGAGATGGCTAGATGGCATCACTGACTCGATGGACGTGAGTCTGAGTGAACTCCGGGAGTTGGTGATGGACAGGGAGGCCTGGCGTGCTGCGATTCATGGGGTCTCAAAGAGTCGGACACGACTGAACAACTGAACTCAACTGAACTGAGGGGGTGCCTGGAGGATTTGGCCACAAGGCCTGTGAAATCTTAGCTCCCTGTACAAGGAGCAGACCTGCAACCCTTGCATTGGAAGGCAAAGTCTTCACCACTGGACCATCAGGGGAGTCCCCAAAATATACATTGTATTAACAGTGCTTATATCTCTAAATGATACCTTTGACAAAGAGCTATTTCTTGCTTTCTTGTTTTCTTTCTCAAACTTTAATATTTGTTTAAAAACTTTTCTTCTGTATTAGCTCAGAATCTAGAAAAGATTTTTAACTATAACAATTCAAGGCAAGCACTAAACTATATTACTTCAGGGCTTGTATCTTGGCAAGAAGAAGGAATGGTTGGTATTAATGGGAGCATAACAGTTCTGAAAGAAAACCAGCTCATGGCATTATGAATCATAGGGCTCTAAAACATTTATAAATGAATGAAAAGGCTTGGGGCTGACATGAATTATGAGTCTCATTAGGGCACTGTAATATCTCCAGCAATGCTTCAGAGGGAAATGACACCTCCCAAGAAAAGTGTTAAGACTTCTGTTACATTATTTTTCTACTAGTAATTGGCTATGGTCAAGGTGGGCTATGATCTGTATCCTTGGAGTACACATGGCAACATATCTCTGCATATAAATGTTTCCGTCTGTCAAGATCCTGTAAGACTCCTTTCTTCTAAGTGCCAAGCATTACTGTTGACCTTCAAGAAATAATAACAGGCCCTAGTATGAGGACAGCATTTCCAATCCTTCCATTCCTTTAAATAGAGCTTATGTAGGCTACAATGATCCTATTATTTTCCACATGTTGATAGACAGCAATATTGAAGAAGATAGCTTCCAGAAAAAAAATATTTTTTACTTACAGTGGTTATGAAAAAGAAAAAAATAAGTGGTAAACTCCTTATTCATGCAAATATAAATGCTCTTAGAATTAGCACACCTTTGATTTTTATCATCTCATTTCAGCTTTGGCTAATGTATCTTCACTAATTATGAAGTTAGTGAATTGAGAGAGAAGCCTGCATTATCAGTCATTCCCAAGAAAAGCTTGTATTATTGTAAAAAAATAAATAGGCTTATCAAAGCATGGCTTTAAGCAATGGCAAATTTAATTTAAGGAAAGTACACACATTACTTCTAATGTCTGTCTCTCTACCAATCAACTATGATGACGACTAATTAGAAATATTGTGACTGCAATGTGTGGCAGGGATACTGCTCTATGATTGCTGAGCTTCTTTTTCCTCCTAGGACAAGATGTGGACTTCAGAGCCCAGCCTTCTTTTAGTGATATAGGGCCGTGTTACTGAGTTCTGGTCGATGAATGTGAATGGAGGTGATATTTGCTCCTTCTAGTCTGGCCTCTAAGAACATCCTGAGTGATACCTTCTGCTCACTCTTTTCTTCTTGCCAGTTGATCACAGTCAAGTAGAGGACTCCAAGGCCTTAGCAAAGTGAGAAGCTAACAGATCAAAAGGATCCTAGGTGCCTGAAAAATGCCACAACTCTTTGATAACCCCTATCTGATATAAGGTAAGTGATGAACATTTATTATGTTAAGTCACTGAGATTTGGAGGTCATTTGCCATGGTTCTTAGCCTACTTTTGTGAATTAATAATAAACACATTTTTAATTTAAAATGTATGAAAATACAAACTCAAAATATTTCCAGGACACACAGCAAAATGGAAGGTGTGTTTTCCTTCCTTAGTCATGGGTTACAGGAATGTGTTCTCAGAGATCTATAGATTTTAATTTATCAGAAAATTGTGCTGTTAAACTGGTAAATTATTGGACCAAATTAAGCAATTCTTAGAGGAAAGCACTTTCAGGAACGTAGTTTGGCAGATAATCCACCAGCCAATTCAAGAGAGACAACAGACTTGAGTTCAATTCTTGGGTCAGGAAGATCCTTCTGGAGAAGCAAATGGCAACCCACTCCAGTGTTCTTGCCTGGGAAATCCCATGGACGGAGGAGCCTGGCAGGCTGCAGTCCACAGGGTCGCAAAGAGTCAGACACAACTGTGCAACTGAGGGCGCACACACACACACACACACAGAGTAGCACACGTCCAGTCATTATTTGGATCCCATCTTCTGTCACTTTATCCCAGTTTCTACTGCTGGCTCAGCCTCTTGGCCTTCCAATCCCAGTGACCATTCCTAGATATCAGAGTTCAATATCTGACCACACACCATCAGAAAAGCTCTGTCCTCCATTTTCCTTTTCTTCTCTACTACAATTTGGTTAGTTTGTAGAATAACTGCTACAATTAGTATGTAAAGTTTGGCATGTTCATTGGGATTTGCTCTGCTAATCAGACTAACTTATAGCTTATGAAAGCCTTTTTTGGGGTAGTGATTACTATCTACATGTTTTCTGTGTGACTTACCAGTACAGAAGACCTGAATCATTGTAGCAAGTACAGAAGATATTAAGGAGAAGAGAAAAATAATGCTTTTACTTTGAAACCTGCCATAGAATATAAAGCTCATTTTGGTATATTTTAACCCTAAGGATGAATACATAAAGCACATATAGATAATTAAGAAATCCATCTATAGTATTCCTAATGTCATAAAACTAAAGCAGGGCTAGTCTCTTAAATCATGAGTTCTTATACTTTCCTTTAGGAAGAACTCTACTTGTTTCTCAGGAAGCTTTACATCTCCCTAAAATTTGTATCCTGATGTCTTAACCTTCCAGGACTTCATAGTGTGACTGTTTGTAAACAGGGTCATTGGAGATGTAAGTGGTTAAGATGAGTTCTTACTGCTGTAAGAGGGGTCCCTATTCCAGTTTTACTGGTGTCCTGATAAGAAGAAGAAATTTGGAGACAGACACACATACACACACACGGGGAGACCGGCCTTGTGAAGACAGAGATCAGCCAAGGGACAGATTGCCAGCAAGCCATCAGATGCTAGGTCAGAGGCACGGAACACATTCTTGCTCCCAACTCTCAGAAGGAATCAAACTAGGAGTGATATCAACAAGATAGTGGAATAGAATAATGGTCACCTGCTTCTTTCCCCTCAACTCAGCAACAATAACTTGGCAGCCTTCAAGTTATTGCCAACAATAACTAGGCAAAAGGACCTTTGTGGAAGCTTTGGGATCCTAGTAAGAGACTGTGAAACACTAGTAGAGGTCGTGACCCAAGAAGGGTGTTTTGAAAAGGCAGCCCATGCCCAGGTGGCAGACTTGCCAATCCCAACTACAGACTTGAAAATAGCCCTGTCTCCCGGGGGACTCAGCTACAGCCGGGAGACAGGGGGACTTGCCTGGCATCATCCTGCCACAATACCATCTGCCAAGGGATTGTGCAGAAGTCATGCCTACCCATGCCCCAGGTATCCAGCCAGCCAACCCCAGTCCTGGCTGTGGACCCTGAAGGGGCATGTGTTCTAGCTCCAACCTCTCTCAAGATGCTAATCTTACCTCCAGGGATCCCCTGGGAGATATGTCTATCTGTGCCTGAGGCAGGCCCTCCAACCTGTGTCCAACTTCAAATCCTGAAATAGCTCTGTAATTTGGCTCCAACCGCTCTCAGTCCTGAACGAGGAATTCTCTTGTCCAGCCAGGGACCCACCAGAAGACACTTTCTTGTGTGTACCTGGAGATAGGCCTGATGACCTCAGTCCAACTGCAGATGTTAGAGGGACCCTGACACCCTTGACATCTGTCTTCAGGCTCTCACAGCCATGGTCCAGGAGCAGTCATGTCTGCCCAGTGACCTCTTCTTGCTTCTCATGGCTCTTCACACTCCTTGGCTTGTGGCAGCATAATTCCAGTCTCTACCTTTGCCTTCCTCCTTGTGTCTCAACCCCTCCTCCCCTTTACTCTTTTAAGGATACTAGTCATTGGATTTAGGTAGGGTCCACCTGGATGAGTTCATCTGAAGATTCTTAAATAATCACATCTACACAGATCCTGGGCTTCCCAGGTGTGCTAATGGTCAAGAACCCGCCTGCCAAAGCAGGAGATATAATAGATGCTGGTTCAATCCCTGGGTTGGGAAGATCCCCTGGAGGAGGGCATGGCAACCCACTCCAGTATTCTTGCCTGGAGAATCCCATGGACTGTAGCCCATAAACTAGCCCATAGTTTATGGGCTACAGTCCATAGGGCCACAAAGAATCTGACATGACTGAAATGACTGAGCATGCACTCACACAGATCCTACAAAGGTTTCATCCACAGATAGTGGGGATTCAGACCCAGATATATCTTTTGAGGGGCCAATATTCAATACCATCTTAAAATAGATAATAACTGGAGAGTGATAAACCTTGGGTATATAGAGAGTGCTGAAAATAGGCAATATAACTGCTAAATAAGGATGACAACATCTTAAAATAGATAATAACTGGGAGACAATAAACCTTGGGTACATAGAGTGCTAAAAATATGCAATATAACTGCTAAATAAGGACTTTTGAAATAGATGACAATTCTTGTAATACTGCAAAGGAAACTCTCATAATAGTCTAGAACTAAAAATACTAGTCTATCTCAACAAAACTTGGGAGTAGAGGGGAGTAGAAGGTTAAGGGAAATGAAAGTATTTCAAAACTGCTAACTTGTTGGAGGGAGGATGAGAGCAGTGGGGAAGTAGAACATCTTGATGGAGAAACAGCTGGAGGATTGTTTTCTATTATCAGAGAACTAAGTGATGTGAGATTCAGAAAGTGGAAGGGAATTTTCTGTCTTTTAATAAGAAAGAAGAAATGAGCGACAACTCTATTAACTCCTCCCCACGAAAAAAAGAAAGAAGGAAAGCAACATTGCAAACAGGTACTAGCATAACAAAAATGGAAGATGTATATTAAGTAAATCACTAAAAAGACAGTTGCACCAAAATTATTACATAAATCTAATATAATTGCAATTAGGAGCTCAATAGGGATTTTTAAAAAATATTGAGTTTCAATAATCTTCGAGTTCATATGGAAGAATCAGTTCAGTCGCTGTTTGTGATCCCATGGACTGCAGCACACCAGGCCTCCCTATCCCTCACCACCTCCCGAAGTTTGCCCAAGTTCATGTCCATTGCATCAGTGATGCCACCAAGCCATCTCATCCTCTGATGCCCCCTACTCCTGAAAAGAATACTCTCATATATTCTTATGTATAGGTGGCATAAACATGAATTGTTACAACATCCATGGGTATCAGTCTGGTAGTATTTACTAGCTAATTCCACACAACCATTGCCCTCTTGCAAATCTAAATAAAAGCCACGATGTAAGTTCTAGGGACTGAATTATGTCCCTCCCAGAATTCATATTTTGAAGTCCTAACCTCCAACATGATGGTATTTAGAGACAGGGCCTTTGGGAGATAGAGTTAAAACAGGTCATGAGGTTGGTGCCCTCATGATGGGGTGACTGACCTTACGAGAAAGGATACCAGAGAGTGCATCCTTGCTCTTGCCCTTGCCTGTCCCTTCTCTGAAATTTAGTGCATTCCTGTAATTGAATTCTACTTAATAGTGCTTTCTATTATGCATGTTTGTATGTATCACTATCATGTCAAGAGCTTGTGAAAACAGATTGCTGCTTCCCATTGCCAGAATTCTGATGCAGTAGATCTATGTAGAGACCTAAAATTGCATTTCTAAAAACTTTCTAGAATAATGCTGATGCTGATGGTCAGGGGCTGACACACTGAGTACCAGTTGTCACTGAGAACTCAGTTGAAGTACTGAGTACTTCTGTGAAGTAATAAAAGAGAACATCTGCACTGCATACAGTCATAATGAATAGAAAAAGACACACCTCTAAACTACGTAGAGTGCTCAGTCTCTAAGTTGTGTCTGATTCTTTGCAACCCTCTGGACTGCAGCCCACCAGGGTCCCCTGTCCATGGGATTTTCCAGGAAAACTACATCTATAATGAAGTAATTAATATAATATTCAAATATGCATAACTACATACATATGTAGTTACATATATGCATAACTACACTATGTTTAGAAATGTAAACATAGATGCTAAAGCATTTTTTTAAGCAAGGAAATGATTATCAACAAAATTTGGATAATGGTTATTTCTCATGGGAATAGAAAAGGCAGGAATAGAAAAGGCACCTGGGGAGTGTTCAGTTCTGAAAGTGTCCTTTTTCTTTATATAAACAATGTTTTCATAGTGTTGACATTATAATTATTCTTTATTCTATTTTTTAATGCATTCTTCTGTTCTTAGATCTTGTAGGCTCTTTGATGATGGTCATTCTGACCCATGTAAGATAGTGCCTCATTGCGGTTTTGACTTGCATTTCTCTAATAATTGGCATTGAGCTTCTTTTCATGTGCCTATTGGCCATCTGTGTGTCTTCTTTGGAGAAATGTCTATTTCAGTCTTCTGCCCATGGGTTGTTTTTGATTTTGAGTTTTCTGAGTTGTGTGCGTATTTTGAAAATGAAACCGTTGATCAGTCACACTGTTTGTGAATGTTTTCTCCCAGTCCATAGGTTATGTTTTCATTTTGTTCATGGTTTCCTTTGCTGTGCAACAGCTTATAAGTCTGATTAGGTCCCATTTGTTTATTTTTGCTTTTATTTCTTTTGCCTTGGAAGACTGACCTAAGAAAACATTGGTATGATTTATGTCAGAGAATGTTTTTCTATGTTCTTTTTTAGGAGTTTTATGGTGTCATGTCTTGTATTTAAGTCTTTAAGCCATTTTGAGTGTATTTTTGTGTATGGCATGAGGGTGTGTTCTGGCTTCATTGATTTACCTGTAAGCAAAGGCAATCTTAATGATAGATGGAGTAACAAAAGTTATGTGAGTAGCTTTGAAAAAAATAGTTTTGAAAAAAACTTTATGGAATTAATAGATATTGTAAGAAGGTCTTAACTTTCCCTAGTGACTAAACTTTCTGTTGAACTATAGACTATTTAACAATAGAATACTTTTGCGACCTCCATGGATTGTAGCCCACCAGGCTTCTCTGTCCATGGGATTTTCCAGGCAAGAATACTGGAATAGGTTGCCATTTCCTATTCCAAGGGATCTTCCCCACCCAGGGATTGAACCCATGTCTCTTGCATCTCCTGCATTGGCAGGCAGATTCTTTACCACTAGCGCCACCTGAGGAGCCCAGAATAATACTAAGAAGTAAATAAATAACTTGTTGAATGTTTTTGCCCACTGTGTACATAGTGGGGGTAACAATAAATACTGGTTAATGATCACAGTGGATTTGGGGCTTACAGATGCCTAGCAGGGATTCAGATTTGGAATTTTCACAAAGATTCTAAGGTAACACCTTTCGATTTTAAGAATGATAAGAATGATGCTGTGCCCCTGAGTGATGCAGACTTTTAAAAATATTTATTGTGTTATGAAGATATTTACTGTCAGTTCTGTATCCTGGGAGATGCTTTATTATTCATTTCAGAGCAGCCCAGTCATGGATTTAATTTTATTGACGTCACTGCAAATAATCTGCGCATGAAGTGATGGGGACACACCACTCCTTGACTCACATCAGGAATTAGGTCTCACTTCTTCCTTGCGTGGAGGCATGTGTGTATACACTCCCCTCTGCTGGAAGACAAGGATTATAGAGACACAATTTCATCACTGCTTGTGACAGATGCTAAGAATATGGGAAAAATTAGAATAAATAAACTTCTAACTAACTTGATGTTACTTACTATAATCTCCAGGGCATGAAAAATAGGCTTCAGAGTAGAGAAAAATGGTTAAGAAGCTGGCAAGAGAAGATGCGTCTTGAACTATAAGCTTTGGATCATATCATTTAGATATTCTAAAATAATTATAAATAAAAATTTAATAATTATGTATACTCATCATCTCGTTTATAAATTTTTTTTCCTCTGGAAATATTTTTCAAAGTGAAGTAATCTCTGGGAACCCACAACTCTTGTATAAATTGAAACAGCTATTTTATTGAACAGCAAAGCCAAGGTGTATTAACTTTGGCCATAGTGACCTCATCGGGCCCAGGTTAAGTAGTGAATAATCTCTACCTAATCCTAGAATAGAAACCTTTATAACAGGTGATATAGGAAGAGAACACAAAATAATTTCCTATTTACGTCTTTCAAAAACTTCCTGAAATTTTTCTTACTATTTTGTTTGTTTTGGAACTCAAAACTCACTATTTTGTTTGTTTTGGAATTCAGGTGCAGAGAATTGGAGTAATCACACTCCTTATTGTATTATCACCCTTTGTTCTTGCATAGTTTGGTTAAACTGCTTTCTCAGGTTAATCTCCCACCAGCATTGCAAGAGTTCCTTTTTACACACATCTTCACCATCACTTGATGTTATCTAGCTCTCTATGTTTGCAAAACTGGAGGAGAACAATTTTTACCTGAAACTAAGATTATGAGCCTTGACCCTGAACAGATTTTGTGAGCATGGAATTTGAGAGTGATCAATTAATATGAGGAAGCTTTTCTTCCAGTAACATTAAAAAGATTTTCATGTAATATTCTCCTATTGCGTACAAAGAAGTTACATAGAGAAAATATAATTGAAGGTTTTCCAGAAAATACGTACCTTTCATTATTTGGTCAAGTCTCTTCAACTTGAATATATTTGAAGACTCATTTCCACATGAGTACATTTTTTTCCCTTTTTAAAAAAAATTTCAAGGAGTTGACAGCAGAAATAAATTCATTGAATGGACATGAATCTATTATATTGGTACTTGAAAAATTCTAGTGACTATCCTAAAATAAAAGAAAATAGAAAAATAATTATGTAATGAAAAAGAATACCATGTTAATATAATGAAGGTCTTTTCTTTCCCAAATAGATTTTCTTTCCCAAAGTTTATTTTCTATATAGACTTTGGTCTTGAAAGCAAATAAAAAAAGAGAAAAAATGGTTTATTTTTAAAATTAAACATGAGTAGTAGGTGATTTTAATACATTAAGACTGCCAACTAGAAAAAAATTCTAAACTATAAGACATCTACCATATGGCAAGTAATTAGGAAAAATACTTTGCAAAGAGTTGTAGATGAAAGAAAATTATTTAGTAATGAATAGAAACAACTATTTAAAATAATTCATTTAATTGTCTTGACATTTGAAACTAAAACTCTAAAGAGAAAGAATTTTAAATCTCTCTATGATTAAAATAGAATTTAGGCTTCGGAACTAATTTAGCTGGAAATTACTGGAAGTTTATAATGGTTATAGAACCTAATGAAGTTGGGCTTTGTTTTTTCATGAATGGAGAGAGAATAAATAATGGATTTGGTGTCAAAAATAATTTACTGTGGAATTGTGATTTACTGTGGAATTGTGATTGATTCTGACTATCCAGTGACTAGTTCTGAGAGAGTTGGTATTAAAATCTTGTTGTATTATTTGACCCATGACATTACTACTTTGGCCACATGATGCAAACAGCCTACTCACTGGAAAAGCCCCTGATGCTGGGAAAGACTGAAGGCAGAAGAGGAGGGCGACAGGATGAGATGGTTGGATGGCATCACCGATTCAATGGACATGAACTTGGGCAAACCCCCGTAGATAGTGAGGGACAGCGAGGCCTGGCATGTTGCAGACCTTGGGGTCGCAAAGAGTTGGACACAACTTAGTGACTGAACAACAACAAATCATGTAATTTTTTCTGAACTTGTTTCATGGTGTATACAAAAAAAAAAAAAAATCACCCTCAATTCTTTCTGTCTCTACAGATTGATGATAATCCAAAGATTTTTAGGTGGTTATGACTACTATGTAAAAGGTGGAGTTTCCGGTGCTCTATAACTGCAACAGGAAAACTGCTGGGGGGAGAATGGGAATAGGCTGCCTTTGTTATGCTAATTTAGCTGTAGGCAAATTTTGTTTCAGACTGAGGGCGAAGCACCAGATCTATGTGGAGGAACGCTTTGGCTAGCAGGAATAATAGCTTTCTATAATAATAATCAATTTTACATAAAATCAATAATGTTGAGCTGAGGTCTGTCCTTACTCAGTGAAATAAGGCAAAAGGGAAATTGCCCCTGGCTAAATCTTGAGATGTCAGCCTTCCTTTCCACTGTGACTGTCTCAAGTTTTTTTGTCTCAAGTTTTTCACCTTCTCTGACTTCAAACAGGGAAGGAGAAACTAGTCTTATTGAAACCGATTCCTTTCCCTCTTCTTTAATATATTAAGAGAATGGATTAGATGTGGAGATAAAAGAAAAGGGAAAACTCAAAGACAGGAAATTCACTGAACAGTGAGGTCATTTACTGAAATGAAGACAGAGAAGAAATAAATTGTAATTGAGGGCAGTCAAGAATTCTTTATTTGTCCCAAAATATGTGAAATTATTTGTTAAACCAGAACCTTATGGGGAACACATGTACACCCGTGGTGGATTCATGTCAATGTATGGCAAAACCAATACAGTATTGTAAAGTAATTAGCCTCCAATTAAAATAAATAAATTTATATTAAAAAAAAGGTACTTTCTAACTTTTTAGAAACTGGAATAAATGAAATATTTTAATTAATTTTACTTCAGTCTTTAAATTTTTAGGTAAGATACAAGATGCCTTTAAAAATGTACCCATTTTTAAACCAAAGCAGAGGAATATAAAAATACTTTCTTTAAAAAAAAAAAAGTAAAATTTCACATTTACATAAGACAAATCAATTCAAAAGCTTCTACAGAGTACGTAGGTAATAAGATTTAGCCTCAGATGAATTTCCCCATGATTCCTTTTACCCACCCAAAGTATTTGACATCTCACACCACTAATACAAAAAATATGGGGTATTTATGGGGATAAACTCTCTTCTAGAGAAGTCCTGATATGATGAGATTAAATTATGCCAAAAATACTTTTGAAATGCAATATATATGACACTAACTGAAAGTGAAAGTTGCTCAGTTGTGTCTAACTTGTTTGCAACCCCATGAACTGTAGTCCAACAGTCTCCTCTCTCCATGGAATTCTCTAGGCAAGAATACTGGAGTGGTTTGCCATTCCCTTCTCCAGGAATCTTCCCAACCCAAGGACCAAACCCAGGTCTCCTCATTGCAGGCAGATTCTTTACTGTCTGAGCCATCAGGGAAACTCTAACTAGAAAGATGGTTTTGAAATTTAAAAATGTTGAGAAATTTGGATTACAGTGATTATAACCTGTCTGGTTGATTAATCCCATAAATCTATCTTCACAGTTGCTTAAACTAAACTGACTTAAAAGTATTTCTGTGATACTCAGCTCAAATCTCACTCTTCCTGTTCCATAATTCTTCAATTAGTGGCTTGAATGCTAAGTTGCTTCAGCATGTCTGACTTTTTGTGACCCTATGGACTCTAACCCACCAGGCTTCTCTGTCCATGGGATTCTCCAGGCAAAACTACTGGAGTAGGTTGCCATGCCCTCTTCCAGGGCATCTTCCCAATCCAGGGATCTAACCCTAGTCTCATGTCTCCTGCATTGGCAGGCGGGTTCTTTACTGCTAGCCACCTGGGCTTCCCTAGTAGCTCAGATGGTAAAGCATCTGCTTCTATGCAGGAGATCTGTGTTCAATCCCTGGGTCAGAAAGATCACCTAGAGAAGGAAATGGCAACCCACTCCAGTATTCCTACCTGGAGAATTCCATGGACAGAGGAGCTTGAAGGGCTACAGTCCATGGGGTCTCAAAGAGTTGGACACAACTGGCAACTAACACACACACACACACCCTTGGGAATGACTAATTCCAATTCCCTTAGTTAAAGAATAGTCCCAGTGATTGGTTCCCTGGCCCTGAATTTCACTTGCTCAGTGACTCTGACACGTCTGATCGTCTGCACTATCCACCATTTCCATCTCTACTTTCATGCTTCCACTTGCTGATGGTGCGGTCTTGTCTCATGTGGGTAGATAGCCTGAATCCTGGACTCACTGTGTCTTGTGTATCACTTATTTTTTCCTTCATGGATTGTACCTCAATTTAATTCTCTTTGTTTGCATTATCACCTGACTCTCTCACTTGACTCAAATAAAATTCTCAGCTTATGTTCCCATATATATATGTATTCCAGAGCTATTACCCAGATCTTTAACATCCCCCCAGACTGAGTCCCAAGCATAATTCCTTGATTATCAGGATCAATGTCTGTTTCTCTTTTTTGCCCAGAATTTTTTGTATGCTCCATAATGACACTATTGTTGATAAGATACTTTGTCTCCATATATGCTCGAATTCCTATCAAAAAGTATTGTTTTGTTTATCATCATCACAGAAGAATAAAGCTTTCAGTTGTATATGACACTGTTAGATACTCGAAAAAAGTAAATTTGACAGCACTGGTTCTTATATTTCAGGAAGTTATGATTAAAAAGGAGATAGAGGCACACATTTTTTAAAATAAAATTCTACATTATCTGAGTAATTTGTTATACTTATAGTCCAAGGGCATTAGTCGAACCCACCAGAGATGATGAATGTTGATTCAGTGTCATCCTATTTCAAGGAATTTATTAAATGTATCTGTCAATGTTTTTATGAGAACAGTGATCCAGGACACAGTGATGAAATGTGACTTTGAAGTAGATTCCTAAATCCACCATGCTGCCGATCCTCACTCCCACTATGTTTTCTTCCCTCTTTCTCATGTTTCTGGGATATTTATTTCTTCAGTTGGTGGTCACAGTATTTAAAATATGTGATTAAAACCAGTAAGCTTAAATATATAAATATGTCCTTGTGTGCAAAAGAAAAGACTCAGTTGATGCCAGAGATGTTAGAGGACTAATATGGCAAACACTTACCATTCTCTAGCCAATGTCACTGCTTGGTAAAACAGGACCATAGGGAAGGATGTTGTTTTTCTCCCCTTTAAGCTTTTAAGGTAAACTGAAGTGTCAGGCTGGACCAGAAAAGAATCAAATCAGTTATAGAAAGAGTCAGTCATGGGTACCATTCATCAAGAAGAAATAGATGAAGACTTCTGTTATTGTAGAATAAAACAAATCAGCCAATCTTCTCCATAAAAAAGAGAAATAAAACTGGGGGAAAAGCTGACAAAAATAACCAGAGTTCTTGAAATTAACAAAAGGCAGATAAATTGAGACACTCATTCTTGAAAATTTTCTAGATCTTCAGATAAGAATAGCACATGATTTCAAATCAACCATTACAGATATGTGCAAAGAATTAATGGAAATTGCATTAAGAAAGTGAAAATATGATACCAATTACTAAATACTTAGGGAATTTTAATAAAGGAAGAAAATGTATGAAAGAAAACCAAACTGAAACTTAGATTTAAAAGTGTAATAACTGAAATGAAAGATTCACAACATGGGCTCAATAGCAGATTTGAGATAGGAGAAGATAAAAATAGAGAACTGTAAAGTAGATCAACAGAAGTGATCCAATTTAAAGAACAGTGAAAAAAGACTGAAGGAAAATGAACCTATTGAATTCTATAAAGCACATACAAATATCTGTAACAGCAGCTCCAGGAGAAGAGGAGAATAAAAGTGGGCAGGGTAGATATTTGAAGAAATAATGGCTGAAACTGTCCCTAGTTTGATGAAAAGCATTAATTTACACATCCAAGAAGCTTATCAAGCTATAAGTTAGATAAACACTAAGAGATTCATAGTAAAACTGCTGAAAGTAAACACAAAAATAAAAACTTGAAGGCAGCAGGAACAAAATAATTCATCATGTACTAGGAAACCACAAAATGATTAACCACTGACTTCTCTTCAGGGCTGTAGTCCATGGGCTTGCAGAGGTGGACGTGACTGAGTGAGCATACAACACGCACTCATCAGAAACAATAGAAACCAGAAGGCAGTAAACTGACATAGGCAAAATGTTCAAAGAAGACAAACCTGTCATCCAAGACTTCCATAATCCTCTAAACTTTCCTTCAGAAATGAAAGTGAAGTATACACATTCACAGATAGAAACTGCAAAGAATTTATTGCCTGCAAACTTGACCTAACAACAAATACCGAAGGAAATTCTTTACATTGAAGGAAAATGACTATAGATATAAACTTGAGTCCACAGTAAGGAATGAGAAATGCCAGAAGTTTTTAACAGGTAAATAAAAAGAATTGTATATACATTCCCTCTTTTTTTTTAAATGTAAGATTGTTCAATGTAATAATTATAATACTGTTATGGAGATGGGTGTGTGTGTGTATGTGTGTGTGTGTGATAATTATAGCAAAGAACGGAGGAAGAAATGGCATTACATTGGAGCAAATTTTCTAGTTTACAAACGTTAAGTCAGCATTAAACTCAAGTAGATTGAGGTAAGTTTAAAAAGTATATTGTAATACCAAGAACAAACACAGATAGATGGATAGGCAGACAGATTAAAAAAAAAAAAAACAAATGGTGAAAAAAACTATGGAGTTAAGATGGTAAATTAAAACATTTACACAAAAGAAGTAAAGAGGGAAAAAGAAACAAAAACATGAGACATAAAAAAATAAATAGCAAATCAGATCAGATCAGTCACTCAGCTGTGTCCAACTATTTGCGACCCCATGAACCGCAGCACACCAGGTCTCGCTGTCCATCACCAACTCCCGGAGTTCACTCAGACTCATGTCCATCGAGTCAGTGATGTCATCCAGCCATCTCATCCTCTGTCGTCCCCTTCTCCTCTTGCCCCCAATCCCTCCCAGCTTCAGAGTCTTTTCCAACGAGTCAACTCTTCGCATGAGGTGGCCAAAGTACTGGAGTTTCAGCTTTAGCATCATTCCTTCCAAAGAAATCCCAGGGCTGATCTCCTTCTGAATGGACTGGTTGGATCTCCTTGCAGTCCAAGGGAATAGTAGATGGAAATCCAAATGTATTAATAATTGGCTTAAGTATTAAGTGACTAAACATTTCAGTGCAAAGGCAGAGGTTGCCAGACTTGATGAAAAGCAAGATCCAAAGATACTTTGTCTAGAAGACACACACATTAGATTCAAAGACACAAGTAAGTTAAAAAGATAGAAAATGATACACTACACAAACAGTAACTGTGAGAGAGGAATTTAAGTAGCTATAGTACTATCAGACAAAATTGAGTTTTAGAAAATAAATATTACTAGAGACAAAAGAGGGACATTTCTTTAAAAGGTTAATAGCATCTGAACAATATACAAATTTTAAATGTATATACTCTTCACAGAGCTCAAAATATTTTAAAAAAAAGATTTGACAACTGGAAAGAGACACAGAAAATTCAGTAATTATAGTTGAATATTTTAATACTCCTCTTTCAGTAATTGATAAAATAACTCAGCAGTAAGTATATAAAAGAACTGAAAACATTATCAACAAATCCAGTCTGTGTAACTTATGGAACACTCAACTCATCAACATTAAAATATACACTCTTTTCCAGTGCACACAGAACACTCTCCAGGATAGGCCATAGGCTAAGCCATAAAACAACAAATTTACAACAAATTTAAAATGATTTATAATAAATTTTTAAATGATTGAAATTCTACAAAGTTTGAACTACAGGCATATTTAAATCTCCATGGATGGAAAGCCTGGCAGGCTACAATCCATAGGGTCACAAAGAATCAGACAAGACTGAACTGACTTAGCATGTAGCAAGAGAGAGAAATTAGGAAAACTCTCAAATATTTGGAAGTTATACGACATACTTCAAAATAATCCCTTGGTCAAAGAAAAAAATACTAGAGAAGATTTAAAATATATATCTTGAATTAAATGATAAAAAAGTACAAAATAGCAAAGTGTAATACCAAAAGTGAAAGTTGCTCAGTCGTGTCCAACTCTTTGCTACCCCATGGACTATACAGTTCATGGAATTCTCCAGGCCAGAATACTGGAGTGGGTAGCCTTTCCCTTCTCCAGGGGATCTTCCTAACCCAGGGATCAAACCCAGGTCTCCCGCATTGCAGGCAGATTCTATACCAGCTAAGCCACAAGGGAAGTCTGTAATACCAAAAGATGATTCTTTTAAAAAAAATCAATAAAATTGATAAACCGTTACTTAGACTGATATAGAAAACCATGAAGATACAAATTGTCAAAATCAGAAATGCAAAGGGGAACATCATTATAGGCCCTACAGAAATTAAAAGGGCATATTTAAGAAATATAACAAACTGCATGCCATAAACTGAAAAAAAAAAAATGAAATGGAAAAATCTTAGAAAGGACTCAAATTACCAAAAATTTCTCAAAGAAAAATGGAGAGGGGGGAAGCTGAATAAATGTTTATCAAGTAAAGATCTAGAACCATAATTTAAAATATTCCAATTAAAGAAAAACAGCCCAGGCCCAGAAGACTTTACTTTTGAGGAAGAAATATTAGTGCTACAAAGACTCTTTCAGGAACAAGAGGAGAGACCACTTACCCTCTCA
>NW_011494661.1:2522263-2524415 GCF_000754665.1 Bison bison bison | reverse complement strand
TCATTTTATAAGGACAGTATTACTCTCATACCAAAGATATCTTGGAAAAGAAAACTATAGCTCAACATCCCTCATGAAAAGATTCTTTACCAACTGAGCTGTCAGGGAAGCCCAAAATCCTTTAAAAAATATTAGCAAACTGAATCCAGAAAGATGAAGAAGGATTGTATACCATGAACAACTAGTATTTATCTTGGGGATTCAAGGAGGCTTTTAACATCCAAAGTTAATTACTATAATATGAAAGTGAACGTGTTAGTCACTCAGTTGCATCCGACTCTTTTCAACCCCATGGACTGTAGCCTGCCAGGCTCCTCTGTTCATGGGATTCTTCAGGCAAGAATACTAGAGCGGGTAGCCATGCCCTTCTCCAGGGGATCTGCCCAAACTAGGCATCAGACTCAGGTCTCCTGCATTGCAGGCAGATTCTTTACCATGTGAACCACCAGGGAAGCCCAATTAATATAATACATAATATTAATAGAATAAAAGACAAAAACAACATGATCATCCATTATAATAGGTACAGAAAAAGAATTGGACAAAATTCAATAGCCGTTAATCATAAAAACTCTAAACAAATTCAGAATAGAAGCAAACTTCCTTAATTTGTCAAAGGGTAAGTAATCTTATAAAATTTACCTGTAAAAACCTATAATTAACATCATATATAACTATGAAAGATTGACTATTTTCTCCCTACAATTAGGACTGGACTTCCCAGGTGGCCCTGTGGTAAAGAATCTGCCTGCCAATGCAGGAGATACAGAAGATTCAGGTTCCATCCCTGGGTCAGGAAGATACCCTGGAGGAGGGATCTGCATGGCCACCCATTCCAGTATTCTTGCCTGGAGAATCCCATGGACAGAGGAGCTTGGTGGACTACAGTCCATGGGATCATAAAGAGTTGGACACAACTGAGTGACTGAGCAGGAGCATGAAGATTAGGACTAGTAAAAGGAGGTGTGCTTGTACCGCTCCTAGTCAACATTGTACATAAGATTCTAGTCAATGAAATAAAGCAAGAAAAATTTTCAAACTATCTTTATTCACAGAGTTGTACACGACTGAAGTGACTTAGGAGCAGCAGCAGCAACAGACATGATCTTTTAAAAAATATCCTACACAATCTACAAACCAAAATTTTTAGAACCAGTAAGTGGCTTATCAAGTTCACAGAATACAAGATTAATATAAATAAATTGATGATACCTACATACTAGTGACCAAAAAAACCCCAAAATATAATTAAGAAAACAGTTTGATTCACAATAGCATCAAAAATAATAAAAAAAAAACTATAAATAAGTTTAGCAAAAGAATCATACGTCTACATTGAAACTACAAAATATTGTTGAATTAATTTAAAGAATAACTAAATAAATGCAGAAATATACCCTATTCATGGACTATATGTCTCAATAATGGTATGATGGAAATTCTTTTCAAAAGGATATGAAGATTCAATTAAGTCATTATCAAAGTCCCATCCAATTTTTTTTTTTGATGAATCAACAACTGATGTTAAAATTTATATGGAAATTCAAGGGAATTAGAAAACAATTTTGAAAAAACTCATGCTACTTACCTAATTTTCAAAATTTACAATAAAGCATTGTAATGAAAGTATGGTATTATTTTAAGAACAGGCATACAGATCATTGTAATACATTAGAGAATCCAGAAATTTATAGTCATTTGAATGTTTACACAGATGTCAAAGTGTAAAGTGTCAAATTAGAAAAGATTAGTTTTTTCAAGAAAGGTGCTAAAACTGTCAGATTTTGTAAAGTGAATTTAGTATCTTTTCAAGTGCCATACAAAAAATTTTACTCAAAATGGATCACAGACATGAATTAAAACTATAAAATGCCTAGAAGGAAACTGTAGGGGAAATTTTTGACTTTGAATTAGTCAAAGACTTCTTTAAATAAGACACCAGAAAACATATCCCATAGAAGACAAAATTGATGAATTAGTCTCCACCAAAATTAAAAACATTTGCTAAAGACTCCGTTAGAAAAATAGACAGAGATGAGAAGAAATTATCTGAAAATCATATTTTATAAAGGACTTGTATCTGAAATATATAAAGAACTCATCACTTAATAATAACAAATAAAAATAAGATTTGAATAGACATTTTACTGAA
>NW_011494661.1:2520666-2522163 GCF_000754665.1 Bison bison bison | reverse complement strand
TTTTACTGAAAAAGATATACATGTGGCTGTAAAGTAAATGAAAATATATTTAACATCATTAGTCATTAGACAAAAGATAATTAAAACAACAATGACCTCCGAAGATGGCTCTGCAATCATTCAAAAAGACTGACAATACCAAGCATTAGTAAGAACGTTGTGGTGGGCAGACTCCCTTGCTATCCAGAGATGTTCATGTCTAGTCCTTGGTGTACATCTTACCTTGCATGGCAAAAGGAATTTGCATGTATGATTAAGTTAGGAATCTTAAAATGGGAAGATTATACTGGGTTTTCCTAGTGGGCCTGATATAATCAGAAAGGTTTTCATAAGAGGGAGGCAGGAGGGTCAGAGTGAAAGAAGATTTGATGATGAAAGCAGAAGTTGGAATGATGTGAAGCCAGGAGCCAAGGAATGCTGGTAACCTCTAGAAACTAGGCAAAGTAAGGAAAATCTAAGAAACATGTTTTCTCTGGAGCCTCCAGAAAGAAGGCAGCTTGGTTGACACCTTGATTTTAGCCACATAAGACTCATTTCAACTTCTGACCTCCACAACTATAAGAGATTATATCTGTATTCCTGCGACTATGCTTATGGTAAACTTGTTACAACATCAATAAGATACTAACACAGAAGTGGAAAACCTCGAACCCTCATACATTTCTAATGGGAATATAAAAATGGTATAGCCACTTTGAAAGCAGAGATTGACAGTTACAACCCAGAAATTCTACTCCCAGATATCTGCCCAAGAGCAGCAATACCATATGGGTGCACAAAGACTTATACACACATCTTCATAGCTGCATTATTAATAACAGTGAAAAACCAGGGGAAAAATCCAAATGTCCATTAATTTGTGAATGGATGATATTGAGCTTTCAGGGTGGCTCAGTGCTAAAGAATCCACCTGTCAATGCAGGAGACAAGGAGATGTGGGTTAAATCCTCAGGTCAGGAAGAGCCTCTGGAGAAGAAAATGGCAACCCACTCTGGTATTCTTGCCTGGAGAATCCCATGGACAGAGGAGCCTGGTGGGCTACAGTCTATGGAGTCGTGAAGGAGTTGGACATGACTTAGCACCTAAACCACCAAAATACAAGGCAATATAACCATTGTAGTATAACAATTGTGCAAGGAAATAATAACAGTGAAAAAATAAACTATATAGCCACAAGAATGAACCTCAAAAATCATGTTAAGTGAAAGAAGGCAAACACAAAAGTCTTTATATTGCATGATTCCATTTCATAAAATCCTTAGAAGAGTCAAAAGTGAATTCTATAAACAAATCAATCAGTGTTTCCCCAGTAGAGAGCTAAAATAGATTGTAAAAAAGTACAACGTGTTTTTAAGTGGCCGTGAAAAAGTTCTAAAACTGGATTGTGGTGATTATTGTACAAGTGTAAAATCTTATTAAATATCATCAAGTTGTCCATTCATTATAGGTAAATTGCTTTGTATATAATTAGCTCAGTAAATCTGTTAAAAGTGGGGG
>NW_011494661.1:2519895-2520566 GCF_000754665.1 Bison bison bison | reverse complement strand
CCACAAATTCATCAAAAGAACATTTAAACGCTGAGTAAATTCCACAAAACAACTTCTGAATGCTGGCAGAGGACATCAGGCACCCAGAAAAGCAACCCAAGTCTTTGAAAGGAGGTAGGAAAAAATATAAAAGACAAAAAAAGAGACAAAAGAGGGAGGGACGGAGTTCCATCCCAGGAAGGGAGTCTTAAAAAGAGAGAAGTTTCCAAACACCAGGAAACCTTCTCACTGCTGGATCTGTGCCAAGCCTTGGAAGCACAGAGGGCAACATAACAGGGAGGAAAAATAAATAATCAATTAAAACCCGCAGATTATGAGCCCTACGGTAACTCCCCCAGCGGAGAAGCAGCGTAGATGCCTGCACATGCCACTAGCAAGCAGGGGCTGGGCAGGGAGGCGTGGCGCGGGCTGCATCGCTTAAAGTAAGGATCTGGCCTGAATACCCCGAGCGCTACCTGAACGAAATAATTTGGGCTAGCAAACCAGACTGTGGGATATCTACCACGCAAAAAGCCAGCCGTAACCTAAGACACCGCCAGGCACGTGCACGGAACAAAGGACTGAACAGAGATAGCCCGCTGCAGACCATCCCCCTCTGGTGACAGGCAGCCAGAGCCGGAAGGGGGCAATCGCAGCCCCAGAGAGACATTATCTATAAAATTGTAAGCAGG
>NW_011494661.1:2519049-2519795 GCF_000754665.1 Bison bison bison | reverse complement strand
AACCGCGCTCGCCAAACACCTCATCACCTGAGCTGCTCTGACCTGGGAAGGGCACAAAACACAGGCCCAACCGAGTCTGCGCCTCTGAGGACTACCCGAGTGCCTGAACCTGAGCAGCTTGGACCTGGGAGGTGCAAGCAGCCCAGGGCCAGCCACAGATGGTTCCCGGTGGAGCAACCTAGAGCCTGAGCAGTGTGGGCAGGGAGGCTACACGCGCCGTGAGCAGGGGCAGATGCCGTGTGGTTGAGGCACTGCGAGCACACACCAGTGTTATTTGTTTGCAGCGTCCCTCCCTCCCCACAGTGTGACTGAACAAGTGAGCCTAAAAAAAAAAAAAAGTGTCCTCCACCGTCCCCTTTGTGTCAGGGCGGAAACCAGACACTGAAGAGACCAGCAAACAGAAGAAGCTATAACAGAGGGAACCGCCTTGGAAGCTACAGGCAATAGATTAAAACCCTGTGGTTAGTACTGTCTACATAGGAAGGGGCTTATAGATCTTGAGAAATATCAGTTGGACCAAGGAACTAGCCAAAAATGAACTGAACCCACAATACCCACAACAAAACCAGAGAAAGTCCTAGATATATTTTTACTATTTGTACGATCATTCTTTCTTTCTTTTTATTTTTAAAAAATTTTTAAGTCCTCTATTATTCCTTTAATTTTCACTTTTATAACTTATTACTTTGCAAAAAAAAAAAAAGACCCTTTTTTTAAAGCAAACTTCATATATATATTTTTTATAA
>NW_011494661.1:2517057-2518783 GCF_000754665.1 Bison bison bison | reverse complement strand
TTTTTTTTTTTTTCTTCTTTTCTTTAACATTGTATTTTTTAAATTCCAAACTCTACTCTAGATTTTTAAGTTATGCTTTTTGGTATTTGTTATTAATTTTGTACCTACATTTTCTTTATAATTTTTGCGACTTTGTTTTTGTTTGTTTGTCTTTTTCTCTCTTTATTTTTCTTCTTCTTTTTTATAACATTGTATTTTTGAAATTCCAAACTCTACTCTAGATGTTTAACTTTTGCTTTTTGGTATTTGTTTTCAATTTTATACCTATATTTTCTTTATAATTTTTGTGACTTTGTTTTTGTTTGTTTGTTTGTTTTCTCTCTTTCTTTTCCTTCTTCTTTTCTTTAACACTGTATTTTTGAAATTCTAAACTCTACTCTAGATATTTAATTTTTGCTTTTATGTATTTGTTACCAATTTTGTACCTTTAAGAACCCAATCTTCAGTACCCATTTTTCACTAGGGAGTGAGATTACTGGCTTGACTGTTCTCTCTCCCTTTGGACTCTCCTTTTTCTCCACCAGGTCGCCTGTGTCTCCTCCCTAACCCCTCTCTACTCTACCCAACTCTGTGAATTTCTGTGTGTTCCAGATGGTGGAGAACACTTAGGGAACTGATTACTGTCTGGATCTGTCTCCCTCCTTTTCATTCCCCCCTTTTATCCTACTGGCCACCTCTGTCTCCTTCCTCCTTCTTCTCTGTATAACTCTGTGAACATCTCTGAGCAGTCCAGTTGTGGAGTGCACATAAGGAAGTGATTACTGGCTAGCCCACTCTCTCCTCTGTTGATCCCACCTCATCTCATTCGGGTCACCTCTAACTCCCTCCTCCCTCTTCTGTTCTCCATGTAATGCTGTGAACCTCTCTGGGTGACCCTCATGGTGGAGAAACTTTTCATCTTTAACATATATATTTTATCAATGGTGCTGTATAGAAGGAGAAGTTTTGAAACTACTGTAAAAATAAGATCAATAACTGGAAGCAGGAGGCTTAAGTCCAAACCCTGACTCCAGGGAACTCCTGACTCCAGGGAACATTAATTGATAGGAGCTCATCAAATGCCTCCATACCTACACTGAAACCAAGCATCACACAAGGGCCAACAAGTTCCAGGGCAAGACATACCAAACAAATTCCTCAGCAACAAAGGAACACAGCCCTGAGCTCCAAGATACAGGCTGCCCAAAGTCACCCCAAAACCATAGACATCTCAAAACTCATTACTGGACAGTTCATTGCACTCCAGAGAGAAGAAATACAGCTCCACCCACCAGAACACTGACACAAGCTTCCCTAACCAAGAAACCTTGACAAGCCACCTGTACAAACGCCCACACAGCGAGGAAACGCCACAATAAAGAGAACTCCACAAACTGGCAGAATACAGAAAGGACACCCCAAACTCAGCCATTTAAACAAGATGAAGAGACAGAGGAATACCCAGCAGATAAAGGAACAGGATAAATGCCCACCAAACCAAACCAAAGAGGAAGAGATAGGGAATCTACCTGATAAAGAATTCCAAATAATGATAGTGAAATTGATCCAAAATCTTGAAATCAAAATGGATTCACAGATAAATAGCCTGGAGACAAGGATTGAGAAGATGCAAGAAAGGTTTAACAAGGACCTAGAAGAAATAAAAAAGAGTCAATATATAATGAATAATGCAATAAATGAAATTAAAAACACTCTGGAGGCAACAAATAGTAGAATAACAGAGGCA
>NW_011494661.1:2515261-2515461 GCF_000754665.1 Bison bison bison | reverse complement strand
TCTAAAGTCAGGAACAAGACAAGGGTGCCCACTTTCACCATTACTATTCAGCATAGTTTTGGAAGTTTTAGCCTCAGCAATCAGAGCAGAAAAAGAAATAAAAGATATCCAAATTGGAAAAGAAGTAAAACTCTCACTGTTTGCAGATGACATGATCCTCTACATAGAAAACCCTAAAGACTCCACCAGAAAATTACTAG
>NW_011494661.1:2514172-2515161 GCF_000754665.1 Bison bison bison | reverse complement strand
AAAAAACTATTAAAAAATTACCAAACATATGGAGGCTGAAACAAACACGCTGCTGAAATAACCAAACAAAATACACAAGAAGAAAATACAAAAAAAGAAAATCAAAGTTTGCATAGAAACGAATGAAAATGAAAACACAACAACCCAAAACCTGTGGGACACAGTAAAAGCAGTCCTAAGGGAAAGTTCATAGCAATACAGGCACACCTCAAGAAACAAGAAAAAAGTCAAATAAATAACCTAACTCTATACCTAAAGCAACTAGAAAAGGAAGAAATGAAGAACCCCAGGGTTAGTAGAAGGAAAGAAATCTTAAAAATTAGGGCAGAAATAAATGCAAAAGAAACAAAAGAGACCATCGCAAAAATCAACAAAGCCAAAAGCTGGTTCTTTGAAAGGATAAATAAAATTGACAAACCATTAGCCAGACTCATCAAGAAACAAAGGGAGAAAAATCAAATTAATAAAATTAGAAATGAAAATGGAGAGGTCACAACAGACACACAGAAATACAAAGGATCATAAGAGACTACTATCAACAATTATATGCCAATAAAATGGACAACATGGAAGAAATGGACAAATTCTTAGAAAAGTACAACTTTCCAAAACTGGACCAGGAAGAAATAGAAAATCTTAACAGACCCATCAAAAGCACGGAAATTGAAACTGTAATAAAAATCTTCCAGCAAACAAAAGCCAGTTCCAGATGGCTTCACAGCTGAATTCTACTAAAAATTTAGAGAAGAGCTAACACCTATCCTGCTCAAACTCTTCCAGAAAATTGTAGAGGAAGGTAAACTTCCAAACTCATTCTATGAGGCCACCATCACCCTAATACCAAAACCTGACAAAGATCCCACAAAAAAAGAAAACTACAGGCCAATATCACTGATGAACATAGATGCAAAAATCCTTAACAAAATTCTAGCAATCAGAATCCAACAACACATTAAAAAGATCATACACCATGACCAAGTGGGCTTTAT
>NW_011494661.1:2508632-2512701 GCF_000754665.1 Bison bison bison | reverse complement strand
CTGGAGTGGGTTGCCAGGCCTTCCTCCAGGGGATCTTCCCAACCCAGGGTGTGAACTTTCATCTCTTACATCTTCTGCATTCGCAGGTGGTTCTTTACCACTAGCGGCATCTGGAAGCCCCTCCTAGCTATCAAAATAGGAGAAAATAAAATTGGATCCTACTCTTAACCATTAAAAGAAATCTTCTAGATGCAGTAAAAATAAATACAATAATAATTGCTTTACAATACAATTATGTACAACTGTACAATTGAGACTATGTGTTCAATCTAAGGCAGGGGCGATCTGAACTACTGGATGCTTGGGGCTGGTGCACTCGGACGACCCAGAGGGATGGTATGGGGAGGGAGGAGGGAGAGGGGTTCAGGATGGGGAACACATGTATACCTGTGGTGGATTCATTTCTATGTTTGGCAAAATCAATACAATATTGTAAAGTTTAAAAATAAAATTAAAAAAAAAACAGTGGGGAGGGATAAAATTAAAAAATAGATGAAGTTCTCTCTTCAAAATTTCTTAAGGAGTTGTTTTATTCAGAAGAGATTGTATGAACAAATTCCTAAACCAACTTTCCTCCTTAATACTTGCTTAAATTTAGTACATTTAGCCATATATTTACATATTAATTGTCTTTCTCATCTTACTAGAAAATGCTAAACTTTGAGAACAAAAATAATAGTTAATGTTGAATCCATACCACCATTATTCCTCTCCAAGAATCCTCCATGTATTTGGGAAACATTTGCTGAATCATGAGAAATCAATGTTCTCAGCTCAAACATCAGTGATTACTCTAACCCCCTAAGAAAATGTCTTTGTCATGAGTTTTTTCATGGTTAACCCTTGATGTCATTCTAAATTTTAGATATTGTTCTATTCTTAAGTTTCTGTGAGCACACAAGGAAAGGGGCAGGCGGAAGAGAGTCTATACATTTTTTTTTCCTCATTAGTAATTCTGTTCCCTCATTTCTCAAAATGTGTATTACCATTCCTAGAAAATTTTTTAAGTTTTTCACTTTATATAATTTGGCTTTATATCAATAACTTCAGATATGCAGATGACCATTCTTTCTGCCACCGTTATGGCAGAAAGCCAAGAGGAACTAAAGAGCCTCTTGATGAAAGTGAAAAAAAGCTGGCTTAAAACTCAACATTCAGAAAACTAAGATCATAGTATCTGGTCCCATCAGTTCATGGCAAATAGATGGGCAAACAATGGAAACAGTGAGAGACTTTATTTTTGCGGGCTCCAAAATCACTGCAGATGGTGACCGCAACCATGAAATTAAGCTTGCTCCTTGGAAGAAAAGCTATGACCAAGCTAGACAGCATATTAAAAAGCACAGACATTACTTTGCCATCAAAGGTCCATCTAGTCAAAGCTATGGTTTTTCCAGTGGTCATGTATGGATGTGACAGTTGGACTATAAAGAAAGCTAAGTGCCGAACAGCTGATGCTTTTGAACTGTGGTGTAGGAGAAGACTCTTGAGAGTCCCTTGGACTTCAAGGAGGTCAAACCAGTCCATCCTAAAGGAAATCAGTCCTGAATATTCATTGGAAGAGCTGATGATGAAGCTAAAGCTCCAATACTTTGTCCACCTGATGCGAAGAATTGACTCATTGAAAAAGACCCTGATGCTGGGAAAGATTGAAGGCAGGAGGAGAAGGGGATGACAGAGGATGAGATGGTTGGATGGTATCACCGACTCAATGAACATGAGTTTGAGCAAGCTCTGGGAGTTGATGATGGACAGGGAAGCCTGGCATGCTACAGTCCATGGGGTCACAAAGAGTAGGACATTACTGAGCAACTGAACTGAACTGAATTTGGCTTTATATCCTGTATGTTGTCCCTTTTCTAGCTTTCCTCTTCTATTAATGACTCCTTATTTTGAAAGAAAAATTATAATATGATCAGGTGTTCAAGTTCATATTTGGAGAATTTCCCCCATTCATTACTTCATCAAATAAATCTCTTCTACCTTGACTCCAACTGAATTATTTAATCCATTCATTTTATTATCCATAAAATTTGATTTTTTATATCCACAAAATCAGCCATGTGGTGAGTCACATCAATTTTTAAATAATCTGAAGTGAATGAACTGGCTAAAATGAAGTTGATGTGCTTAAGCAAATGTCAGCCCTGCCAAAACCAATTGCCACCAAGAACTTTTTAAGAAATGACAGCTGTCCAGTCCTGCAAGTAATATCTGTGGGGATGATAGACATTCAGTCATTTTCATTCAACAGGCTCCAACCTCCTCTCAAATAGTGCACAAAGTTCAGGAGATGCAAAATCAGAAGAGAAAATGCTCAAGTTTGGAGAAACTCCCATTGAACTAGAAACAGACGTGGTAAGGGATAATTTGCTCCACATTGTGACCAGAGCTATCAGTTCAGTCGTGTCTGACTCTTTGTGACCCCATGGACTGCAGCATGCCAGGCCTCCTTGTCCATCACCAATTCCTGGAGTTTACCAAAACTCATGACCATTGAGTTGGTGATGCCATCCAACTATATCATCCTCTGTCGTCCCCTTCTCCCCCTGCCCTCAATCTTTCCCAGCATCAGGGTCTTTTCAAATGAGTCAGTTCTTTGCATCAGGTGGCCAAAGTATTGGAGCTAACCCTTTAGCATCAGTCCTTCCAACAAATATTCAGGGTTGATTTCCTTTAGGATGGACTGGTTGCATCTCCTTGCAGTCCAAGGGACTCTCAAGAGTCTTCTCCAACACCACAGTTCAAAAGCATCAATTCTTTGGTGCTCAGCTTTATTTATAGTCTAACTCTCACATCCATACATGACCACTCACATCCATACATGACCGTAGCTATAATGTGATGTAAACAAAATGTTGAAATAGTTCAGAGATAGTAAATACATTTTCTTGGTTCTTCTACTGCTCATCCTCAATGCTACAAACTTCAACCAATTTCTTTTCTTGATTCCTTATAAGGAAACTGAAGAGAAAGCAAGGAAGGGATTAACACAAATGTACCTCAGCAGAATGCTCTTTATGACAGTAGCAGCTACATATTCTTATTTTATATATATATCTATATCTATTTATATATAGATTATTTTTTATGGTAGCTTAAACAAGATCAACATTTATTTATGTTGCTTACGTTCACATAACAATAGATATATATAGATAGGTATAGATAGATAATTCAGACAGCAGTGTACATATATAGTACATAGTATATATATATGTAGCTTCAGGTTCTATAATCAGAAAATATTATCTTAATAGTATATACATATCTTCAGGTTCTGTAATCCAAAAATATAACAAAGAGAATGGCTGGCTCCAAACAACTCAGATTAGTGTCAGTTCTTTCATTAGGAGAGATTATTCAGGGACTATCGGATAAAGACATATTGAATACAAGCACTTACTATAATTTCTTCTCCAGACCCATTAAAATAATAATAGACTTTAAAAGATATTACACTCACAAGGATGTAAAAAATGGGAGAAAAGAGGACAGCAACCAAATTTTGGAAGGCCTAAAGAAGAGGAGTATATTTAGCAGCTCCCCCAAAATGAGTTCTAAATTGGCTATAGAGAGAGCTAAGAATAATCTTTAAATTCTTTAAAGTTTTAGGAATTGATGATACCATCCTCTGAAAGTGGAACATTATTGAAAATCAATTTGAGTAATAGATAGTTCTCTACATCCCCCATCTCCAGCAAAATAAATAAAAAAGCAAATAGATAATTGAATTTTATTCTCAAATATAGGCTCTTTGGACTGCCAAACATGAGAAAAGGATAATAGCTACACGTGTATAGGAAAAGGTCAGTTTTCATTCCAATCCCAAAGAAAGGCAATGCAAAAGAATGCTCAGACTACCACACAGGCTATCTCACACGCTAGTAAAGTAATGCTCAAAATTCTCCAAGCCAGGCTTCAGCAATATGTGAACCGTGAACTTCCAGATGTTCAAGCTGGTTTTAGAAAAGGCAGAGGAACCAGAGATCAGATTGGCAACATCTGCTGGATCATCAAAAAAGCAAGAAAGTTCCAGAAAAACATCTATTTCTGCTTTATTGACTAT
>NW_011494661.1:2508038-2508532 GCF_000754665.1 Bison bison bison | reverse complement strand
ATTGACTATGCCAAAGCCTTTGACTGTGTGGATCACAATAAACTGTGGAAAATTCTGAAAGAGATGGGAATACCAGACCACCTGACCTGCCTATTGAGAAACCTATATGCAGGTCAGAAAGCAACAGTTAGAACTGGACATGGAACAACAGACTGGTTCCAAATAGGTAAAGGAGTTCGTCAAGGCTGTATATTGTCACCCTGCTTATTTAACTTCTATGCAGAGTACATCATGAGAAACACTGGGCTGGAAGAAGCTCAAGCTGGAATCAAGATTGCTGGGAGAAATATCAATAACCTCAGATATGCAGATGACACCACTCTTATGGCAGAAAGTGAAGAGGAACTCAAAAGCCTCAATGAAAGTGAAAGAGGAGAGTGAAAAGTTGGCTTAAAGCTCAACATTCAGAAGACAAAGATCATGGCATCTGGTCCCATCACTTCATGGGAAATAGATGGGGAAACAGTGGAAACAGTGTCAGACTTTATTTTTCT
>NW_011494661.1:2496816-2507938 GCF_000754665.1 Bison bison bison | reverse complement strand
TGAGAGTTGGACTGTGAAAAAAGCTGAGTGCTGAAGAATTGATGCTTTTGAACTGTGGTGTTGGAGAAGACTCTTGAGAGTCCCTTGGACTGCAAGGAGATCCAACCAGTCCATTCTGAAGGAGATCAACCCTGGGATTTCTTTGGAAGGACTGATGCTAAAGCTGAAACTCGAATACTTTGGCCACCTCATGCGAAGAGTTGACTCATTGGAAAAGACTCTGATGCTGGGAGGGATTGGGGGCAGGAGGAGAAGGGGACGACAGAGGATGAGATGGCTGGATGGCATCACTGACTCGATGGAAGTGAGTTTGAGTGAACTCCGGGAGATGGTGATGGACAGGGAGGCCTGGCGTGCTGTGATTTATGGGGTCACAAAGAGTTTGACACAAATGAGTGACTGAACTGAACTGAACTGAACTGAATAGTACTTTAATACCAGAACTTCACATTTTTCAGTCTTTTATTCTGGGAATTGGGGGAATAGAGAAACATACCATAGGAGAAGATAATGAGGGAAGAATAAGAGCACTAACTTAAAAATCCATTAAAAACCCAAATAAGAACCATAATAACTTCACTATTTATTGTCACTGATATTTTTATGAAACATTTGTGCTAAAAATAAAGTTTTGTTTGAATTTAGAATCATTAGTCTGAAATTATCAAGCTGCAAAAATTCACCTATGGGAGCCACAAGTGTATGTCCCAAAACTTGTCTATTTATGTCCAAGGGGTGGTAATAAATTTAGACAAAAGAAAGTCAAACATGACTTTCAGAATTTTCACAGCAAATTTAATGAGTGCTATGGTCTGAATGTTTGTGTCCTCTCCCCCTACAAATTCACAAGTTGAAATCCTGACATCTAATATGATGGTGTTATGAGGTGGGGCCTTTGTCAGGTGATTAGATCATGGGGTGGAGCCCTCCTGAATGGGATACCAGAGTCTTTAGCCCTTTTCATTTGACAGATGTTGATAATCCAACAAGCTACAGGAGAAAAAGAGTACCAAGGTTTAGGTGCCCCCAAGAGCTGTGAGGATACAGTGAGAAGTCTGCTGCCTAGAAGAGGGTCTGACCTTGCTGCTATGCTGATCTTTGACTTCCAGCCTCTAGAACTGTGAGAAATAAATTTCTATTCAGTTGATTAAGAATCCACCTGCAATACAGGAGACTCTGGTTCGATTCCTGGGTTGGGAAGATCTGCCCGAGAAGGAATAGGCTGCCCACTCCAGTATTCTTGGGCTTCTCTTGTGGCTCAGCTGGTAAAGAATCCAACTGCAATGCAGGAGACCTGGGTTTGATTGCTGGGTTGGGAAGATCTCCTGGAGAAGGGAAAGGCTACCCACTCCAGTATTCTGGCCTGGAGAATTCCATGAACTGTATAGTCATGGGATCACAAAGAATAGGACATGACTAAGAGACTTAAAAATAAATAAATAAGCCACCTGCTCAGCAGTATTTTGTTATAGCAACCTGAACAGATTAAGTCACTGAGATTCTGTGTCAGTGGAGACCTTGTCCAGTGCACTGAAAAATAATTAGGGACAGGAAGAATGCTGGCTTTATAGAAAAAGTCATTATGGGTCTCAAGAATATTAAGAACTTGATCACAACACTTTGATATTTGCACTGAAAAAGAAAAAGTCACTGTTTACTCTCATTTGTATTCTGAAACACAAATAACATGAGAGAGTAAAAAGGCATCTCAGGCAAACATTGAATGACACAGTGATAATGTCATATTTATCTGACACTGTTTATCAGACACTACGGTATGTGATCAGAATACAGTGTATTAGGGACAAAAAAAGCACTAGAAACATTCCTATATGTATCTGTTGACCCAATAAGTTCATTACTAGGAATATTTCTCCCCAAATTTCACGTATTTAGAAAAATATATACACAAGGATGTACATTGCAATATTATATCTAAAATAAAGGAAGAAAACAAATGTTCATTAACTTTAGAATTTTCAATTGATCCAACTGAATTATAGAATATTAAAAATCCATTTGAATGTGCATACTTATACACATCTTAAACATATATACTAATATATCCAAGATTTTTAGAAATAAATTTTTTAAATGGTATTTATTTGTTTGGGGTTGTGCTGGGTCTTCACTGCTGTGTGGGCTTTTCGCTAATGGTGAAAGCAGGGGCCAGGGCTTCTCGTCGCAGGGGCTTCTCATTGTGGAGCACGGGCTCCAGGGCACACAGGCTTCAGTGGTTGCAGCACGTGGGCTCAGTAGTTATGGCTCCTGAGCTCTAGAGCACAGGCTAAATAGTTGCAGTGCCTGGGTTTAGTTGCTTCTCGGCATGTGGGATTTAACTTGTGTCTCCTGCATTGGCGGGCAGCTTCTTTACCGCTGAGCCATCAGGGAAGCCCCCAAGATATTTTTTAATGAAATAATCTTTAAAATATATTACTGTATCTCGTTTATAGTTTTGAAAGATCTGTATGTATGTACACATATGAATTTCAATGCCTAGAATGGGCTCTAGAAATGCACACAGCTTTCTGGTAGTGATTACCTCTGAGAGGGTTATACGGGAAGGGTGAGTGTTTAGAGAATCTGTGTATACACTTTGGTGACAGCCCTCCTAAGTCTGAATCCTGGCCACTTGCTGTATGCCCTCTCTAGATCCTTCAGTCTCCTCATCTCTAAAGTATCTGGGTGCCTGTGAGTATTGCTTCGAACAGATACAGAGCATAATCAACATTATATGAATTAGCAAGTGTGAAACAAAGGTTCATCAGCATTATTAAGGGAGAATTTTAGTGCAACTGCTGTTTTATTTAACTCTTGCAGAATAAATCAATGCACTAGCTTATAGTCTAAAATAAGAGCAAATCCAGAAATTTTGATGTAATTTTTCTAATAACGATGGAATTGTGTAACAAATGTCGAGGCATTGAGTTCCAAGACCTCCTGCCCATTCACTGCTAACTGAACTAAACTACTCAGAGTAAATAATTGCTCCTCTGCTATCTCAAGGGCAGGAAATTATTGCTCTTTCCCCTTTATGAATCCCACAGTGCTGTGTACACAGTGGGTGTGCGCTAAATGTTTGCTGATAATGATAATAGTGGGGATGCTGACAGCTGTGACACACTATAAAGCTTAATTTAAAAGCCATCAGGAAAATGTAACACAAAATATGGCCCTTCTGAATTTTGTCTGCATGGGAAACAAATTCTGTTAGCTTATTAATAAAGTAATTCAGTGCACATTGTACTATTGATTGCTTTGGTACCATCTGAGTTTTAGCTCATCTGTATGATCTAATTGTTATTTCAGATGATTCAGAGGGCAAGGCAAGGCCCATGCCCATTATTTCAGTATTAAAAGTTGGTTTCCTGTAAGCATTTTCTAAATTAAATGCACAAAATAGACGTTATCAACTAAATTATGTTTAATCCCTACAGCAAGACTTCACGGCAGTGTAACTGTTTTCTATTTCCTTAAATTGCAGTGGAACTTTGTTTCTGCAGGGACTTACTCCTTTTCTGTGTGTTTCAGCCAGCCACACATGGAGAGAATGACTTTATTGGAGACATGATGGTGCCTCTCTCTTCTAGCTCCATCCACATTTTGGGGAGTGGGGGTCTAACTATTTATGTATAGGGTACACTGCCTCTCATGTGCAATCACTGAAACATCAGCAAGGTAGCATATCAATGACAATTATCCTTCCTATCAGCAAAATGTGAAACTAATCTTTAATGATGAATCTCCGTCTCCTTGATGCTGGCGTGGTGGTGACTGCACTGATAGGAAGAGACTCCGCAGTAAATAATACAGAGATGGTCCACTGCAGGGAACAAGAGCCAGGACTATGGCATATAGGTGGTCTTTCCCCAAGGGGAGAGTCTCCCTCCATAACTATACCATCAGCATCTAGTCAAGAAAGGAAAACAAGGCTAGTTATCTGGACAGAGACATTTTTTTAAGTTAGTTTTATGGCTTTGTCTTTTGTGATAGTAAAAAACACATAACAAAATTTACCATCTTAACTATCTTTAAATGTACAGTTCAGGAGAGTTATGACAGTTTTGTGAAACAGATCCCCAGAATTTTTTATGTGCTCTATGTGCTACTTTATTTTTTTAACTTTTTATTTTGTACTGGGGTATGGCCGATTAACACCGTTGTGATAATTTCAGGTGAATAGCAAAGGAACTCAGCCATATGTATATGTGTATCCTTTCTTCCCCAAACTGTTTCCCATCCAGGCTGCCACATAGCACTGAGCAGAGTTCCCTATGCTATACAGTAGGTCCTTTTTGGTTATCCATTTTAAATATAACAGTTTTTACATGTCCATCCTGAACTCCCTAACTATCCCTGTGTCCCACCCCTCCTCCCTGGCAACCATAAGTTCATTCTCTAAGTTGTGAGTCGAATAGGGAAATTTTAACATAAAGAATTATGAACTAGTAACGGATATGAACTACTTAGAGGGGCAAGGAAAACTCTAAAGGCTACAGAAATAGCAGATGGAGGGAGCAGTTGTCACTCTCAGGTAGAGACAGAACACCCAGGAAGGGACAAACTAGGAAGAGGATTCTACCCGTGGCTGAGATCCAAACCTCACTGGAGAAGGTGGCCCTGTGGCTCACTGGATGACAGAAACGTGTCCTGGGATGAGCCTGGCTGCTGGCGTGCTGATGAGACACACTGATAAACTGCCGGAGCGTTAATGAGACTCATTGGAAAGTCACCCAAATGCCAGCAAAGGCTGAAAACTCCCTGGGAAACCACTTACTGGGATGATAGTGAGATTTGCAAAAAAGTCTACCCTCAGGGTGCCCATGAAGCTTTCCAGTGGGAAACCAAGCACTGGGATGCCTTCATGACTTACTGGACAGCCACTGGCTGGGGTGGTGGCAAGATTCACTGAGAGGTTGATACCATTTGCAGCTGCACACTGAATGATGCAGAAGGCAGAAGCACATCATATCTGGGACAGGAAGCCCCCTTCTTGTGACCGTGTCCCTCCAGTGTTCTCTATTTGCAATATTAATAGTGTCCCAGCTGGCAGAGATATATTTGCAAGATTGAGCTTCTGTATCGCAAAGTGGGGCAAAGAAGAGTGGATCAGGAGCTCAGAGGCAGTGCATTGATAACTGGTACAATAGCCAAGTCCGAGAGACTGCATTCAGGATCCTCTGTGCTAGTGCCCTGAACAGAAGTTACCAGGAAAATTGATGGTGTCTTTCATGGGCACTGGTGGATAGAGACCATGTTGATGATTACCACACAGAGGAGCTTAGAGATACATCCCGCAAGTGCCGATTCGTGTAAATACAAGAGAATCTTACTGGAAGAAAACGTAAATAGCCAAATAGAAAAACACAAGTGGACCCCTCAGCCATTCAGATATAATTGGATGAATACCATGAAAAAGGCTCCTAGAGGGGCCCACCCCAGTAATAAACTATCCATTTAGGAAAGTGAGACATATCCAGACCAGGCATGCTGCAGTCCATGGTCCGCCAAGAGTTGGACATGACTTAGCGACTGAACAACAATTTTACAACAGAAGCTTTCTGAGTCAAGAAAAGGACTTGTGAGAAGAAAGTCTCGAGAATTCACTACTAGCTGGTATCAGCCTGTTTATCAGTTGAGCTAACTCATACCTGCTGAACCAACCAGCTTTTGAAATACCTGGGGAAACTATGGGGTAGCTTTTGGTGATCAAAAAAAAAAAAAAAAAGAGCATGGGACTACTCTGGCAGTCCAGTTGTTAAGGCTCTGTGCTTTCATGGCAGAGGATTCGGGTTTGAGCGCAAATAAAATCCTGTATGCCATCGCCCAACAAACAAACAAAAGCCTGTAGGAGAGGAGCCAGAGAAATAGTCTTTGGGGTCTCAGAAACATGTAGTCAGGACAAGTGGATTAACTGTAACATACATAGATTGTATACAAAGATACTGAGTTGACCCAAGAAAATGGATTACAGACAGATACACATGAATAGAGGAAAGAATTATCATATAATCCCTTCACCAACAGATGAGTAAATTTACATCTGACACCATTTTGCTTAAAGTACACCATCGATATCTTGACCGTCAAAAAGGATCCATATTTTAGTTTTAAGAAAGTAAGTTCAGATACCATGGAAATTTTTTTATTGGCCTAGTTTGTTTCCGCATTGTACTGGAGATGAGGAGTAAATGTGGAAAACAGAAATAAAGAAGAAGCACTTCTGCTTCTTTCCATTTCTTTTTTGTATTACTCTACCTCAAGCTCCGTATCCATACATTCCCTACTTTCCTTAAAGAGCTAAATTATCTCCAAGGATCAGCAACATACATCCTTTTCCTACAATCCGTAGAAACAACCCCACAATTTGTTTGTGTGCATGTGTGCAGGTGCACGTGTGTGTACTCTTAAATCCTAAATTCTTTACTGATATTGTAATAGATGCCATCAGTTGAAGCCTGCATATCATTCTTTTTTCTTCCTTTTATTAATAAATCACACACACCTTTATTCAAGTTTGAGCAGGCACAAGGCCACCCAGCTAGACTGCATTTCTCTGACTTCACTGGCATTTAGCTGTGGCATTGTTACCCAATTCCCACCAAGGAAATGAGAACAGCAGGAATTTGTGCATTTCCCTGGTGCTTCCAGGACTCCCCTTCCCCTCTTTTCTCCTATTCTTACTGGCGGCTGGAGCAGTCACCTTCTAGAGATGGAAGTCACATGTTGAGGAGGACGAACATAAACATCTCATCTGTCACTTGGAGGACTTCACGGAGCAGAGATATTCCATTAAAAAGAATCAAACAACTTTGCACTAGCTATCTGTTTGCTGTATAACACGGGGAGCTAAGTTTGGTTCTCTGTCATGATCTAGAGGGATGGAATGGTGGCGGTGGGAGGGAGGTTCAAGAGGGAGGAGATATATGTGTATTTACAGCTGATTCATGCTGTACAGCAGAAACTAATATAACATCGTAAACCAATTATCCTCCAATAAAAATAAATTTAAAAAGAATCGAACATTCACTTTATTTAAGCTCCTTCATTTTAGGCCTCAGTTATAACAAATTAACTTGTAACCTGACTACAAATATTAAACTATAGAGAACTGCCAACCTATCTTGTGATGCTGTACTAGGAGAGGTATGAAATTCTGAAGTCTCCAGCATGTATTTTTCATCTAATTCAGTCTTATTCTTACATCTATTTATGTCCGCTTTACTGTACAAAATTTCAGCTGCTTCCAAGATATCTGGCTTTTTGTTAACACAAATCTGGCTGATATTTATTTTCAGTTCACTAGATGTTAATGTATGATATTTTCAGGTCAATCACTTGTAGAAATAAACTCTAAAGGTACTAAATATTACTCATTGTGTTCAAGAGGCCAGAATGATTGCATTAAGTTAAACCTCTGTCTTTTTAGCTGATAAGCAGCGATTCCCATTATGACAAAGTTGTGTTGACTATCATCAAAAGAAATGTTCTAGTTCAAAGACCTCTAGTTTTACTGACTAATTTGGCGGACGCAATGAAACTGAGACTCTAAGGAATGGTCTATAGAAATCTCCCTGTGCAAAGGCATGATTAATTAGTATGCTTCATTTAATCATCTCTCTTTTTTAAATTTTACCAAGGATGTTTTTCCTCCCTTAGCATATGATTAGAAAATTATTGTATTTCATGCAGCTTTGGAGAGCATTTGCCATCTTTAAAATTTGAAGAGTTACAGGTCATATTCCTCTGCACTGGAAAACCCCACTAAGAAGCTAGTTGTTTATATAGTGAGATTTAAAGGCAGAAAAACTTTCATTGCCTTAAGATATCTCCTTCTCATTATAGTAAGCCAACTCTCATTATGAATGTCTCATGTATTTTTTAGAGTATTATCTTCGGAAATCCCTATTCAAAATGTGATTGTGCCATTTTAAATGGATAGTAGTAACGTAATGTATGACATGTTCATGTGTTGACAAAGATGGAATTTTTAATTACCAAGTGTTACAAAGCCAGATGGCATGAGGTTTTAGATCATGAGGGAGAAACATTTTTATATTAGGAAAAATAACAGGCTAAAGAGCCTATAAGAAATGCTCTAGTGGACACTGAGTCATTCAGGAAGCACTGGGACACACTGGATTGTGAGGAAATCTTCTTATTGGCAGAATTTGAATGGGGTCTAGGGAATACGGGCTTCAAAGGTGGCACTAGTGGTAAAGAACCCACCTGCCAATGCAGGAGGTGTAGGAGATGTGGGTTTGATCCCTGGGTCAGGAAGATTCCCTGGAGAAGGACATGGCAGCCCACTCCAGTGTTCTTGTCTGGAGAATCTCACTGGCGAAAGGAGCCTGTTGGGCTGCAGTCCAGGGCTCACAAAGAGTCAGACATGACTGAGTAACTTGGCACACTGGCACGCACTAGGGAATGTAGTAGTAACTGTATTTCTGCATATAACTGTTTTATTTATTTTGATGGCTGTATAATGCAGCAATAGGAAAATAAAGAAATAGACTCTAAACTATTTGAGAATGGTAGGGAATTAGCTGCCAACTCAACTGGTTCAGAAAAAAATAAAGGCTGTTTGTATTAGACCTGTAACTATTCCGTACATTGGTGATTGGTCAAAAAAAGTATTTTTTAAAAAATTCAGAAATCAACATTGAAATTCTTAATCTCATTAGAGTTACTTCAATTTATTTGTACTTCTTAAATAATAGCTACTGCTTTTTAAATGTGATTCAGTCTATACATGTTCAACTCTGAGTATTATAACAGAGATTAAGAGTACAGAATCTAAAACTGGACTGAGTTTGAATCCAGTTCTGTCATTTACTATCTGTGGGGTATGGGCAAATTATCTCACCTCTCTGTTCTTCAGTGCCTTATTTATAAAAGGTAGAATAAAATGAGATAACATGTATAAGGCATTATAGTATTGACTAATACATATTTATGGCTAAATAAATTTTCCTTGGTGCCTCAGTGGTAAAGGAATCCACCTGCCAATGCTGGAGATACAGGTTCTATGCCTGGGTTGGGAAGACCCCCTGGAGGAGGAAATGGCAACACACTCCAATATTCTTGCCTGGGAAATCCCATGGACAGAGGAGCCTGGTGGGCTACAGTCCATGGGGTCACAGAGAATCGGACATGACTCAGTGAGTAAACAACAACAACAACAACTAATGTTGTAGAGTCAACATTGTTGAAGAAAGGATTTTGAGTTGTTCTGAATATAGTAAAAATATACAACTACTAATACAGCAATACTAATGACAATAATACTAATAATATATGCCAAATCCATGACTCATATTTTTCACAATAAATCATGATTTTCATTTTACCTACATTAAATATTTAGCTATTTCTCATAGTACTGATAACTCTATTTTCTCCTTCAGGACTTTCAAGGTGATATATGATAGATATAGAAATAGAAGCATTTTTAGGGAAGAATTTGAAAACTGCTTGAAACTGGGAGTTAAGGGCTGTGTGCTTTGGATAATAACACACTTGGGACAGTACTTCATAAGGTTATACGAGCCAGCTCAGACTATAAAAGCAATACTAGAGGCTGCCTGGCATCACACTATTTTCTGGGAAAGCTGTGTTAATGAAATGCAGTCTCAATTCCTTGGGCTGGTGGTTTTTGGTTTGTTGTCAAAGAAATATAGAAGGTTTCCTGCCCAAAACCCTTATGCCGAGAATTCAATGACCTTCACAGAACAGGCTCAGCAAATTCCCATGATGTCAGTCCCTTGGGCAGTTTTCTGAGACAGCAGGTCATGGCAGGGACTTCTTGGCAATATTCCACAAAGTGGGGAAAAGCTGCGAAGTGGGGAACCAGCACTGTTCACACAATAAGTAAATAAATCACACTGAGTCTATCTAGTACTGTCATAGACTTTCCTTTCATTAAAGAATCCCTAGAGAATATTTTTTTCAGTAGAAACAGATTTCTGTTTTCATTCTAGATCAGGCTATTCTGACTCAGATATTCAGATCCCGAAACAGGAGTTTAACGAGACAGGTGAGGGGCCTAGAGTATCATCTCCTATGAAGGCATGCCTTGTTAGAATGTAGTATTAGCTCCAAAAGAAGTGGTAGGTTCATCTGTTTTGTTTCTTAGATTCCACACATAAGTGGAAACAGACCATATTTGTCTTTCTCTGTCCGACTTATTTCACTTTAGCATAATACACTCTAGGTCCATCCACTTGTCAGAAATGGCAAAATTTCATTCTTTTTCTATGGCTGAGTAATATTTTATTATATATACCACACCTTCTTTAAGTCCAGTCATCCATCAGTGGACACTTATGTTGCTTCCTTATCAGGCTGTTGTAAATAATGCTGCAATAAACATGGGGCATATAAATTTTTAAAAATTAGTGCTTTCATTTTCTGCAGATAAATACCAGGAAATACAATTGCTGGATAGCAGAGTAGTTCTATTTTTAATTTTTTAAAGAAAACTCCATCCTGTTTTCCATAGTGGCTATACTAATTTACATTTTCATCAACAGTGCACAAGGGTTCCCTTTTCTCCACCAATACTCTCACTGATACTTATTATTTTTCTTTTTGATAATAATCATTTTGACAGATAGGTGGTGATATCTTATTGTGGCTTTGATTTGCATTTATCTGATGACCATCCCCATGGAAAAGAAATGCAAAAAACCAAAATGGCTGTCTGAGGAGGCCTTACAAATAGCTGTGAAAAGAAGAGAAGTCAAAAGCAAAGGAGAAGAGGAAAGATATAAGCATCTGAATGCAGAGTTCCAAAGAATAGAAAGAAGAGATAAGAAAGCCTTCCTCAGTGATCAATGCAAAAAATAGAGGAAAACAATGGAACGGGGAAGACTAGAGGTCTCTCCAAGAAAATTAGAGATACCAAGTGAACATTTCATGCAAAGATGGGCTTGATAAAGGACAGAAATGGTATGGACCTAAAAAAAGCAGAAGATATTAAGAAGAGATGGCAAGAATGCACAGAAGAACTGCACAAAAGAGATCTTCATGACCAAGATAATCACAATGGTGTGATCACTGACCTAGAGCCAGACATCCTGGAATATGAAGTCAAGTGGGCCTTAGAAAGCATCACTACGAA
>NW_011494661.1:2496045-2496716 GCF_000754665.1 Bison bison bison | reverse complement strand
CTATATGCCAAAGAATGCTCAAACTACTGCACAATTGCAATCATCTCACATGCTAGTAAAGTAATGCTCAAAATTCTCCAAGCCAGGCTTCAGCAATATGTGAACCGTGAACTTCCTAATGTTCAAGCTGGTTTTAGAAAAGGCAGAGGAATCAGAGATCAAATTGCCAACATCCGCTGGATCATGGAAAAAGCAAGAGAGTTCCAGAAGAGCATCTATTTCTGCCTTATTGACTATGCCAAAGCCTTTGACTGTGTGGATCACAATAAACTATGGAAAATTCTGAAAGAGATGGGAATACCAGATCACCTGACCTGCCTCTTGAGAAATTCGTATGCAGGTCAGGAAGCAACAGTTAGAATTGGACAAGGAACAACAGACTGGTTCCAAATAGGAAAAAGAGTATGTCAAGGCTATATATTGTCACCCTGCTTATTTAACTTCTATGCAGAGTACATCATGAGAAACACTGGGCTGGAAGAAGCACAAGGTGGAATCAAGATTGCCGGGAGAAATATCAATAACCTCAGATATGCAGATGACACCACTCTTATGGCAGAAAGTGAAGAGGAACTAAAAAGCCTCTTGATGAAAGTGAAAGAGGAGAGTGAAAAAGTAGGCTTAAAGCTCAACATTCATAAAACGAAGATCATGGCATCTGGTCCCATCAC
>NW_011494661.1:2471140-2495945 GCF_000754665.1 Bison bison bison | reverse complement strand
CTGGTCCCATCACTTCATGGGAAATAGATGGGGAAACAGTGGAAACAGTGTCACACTTTATTTTTCTGGCTCCAAAATCACTGCAGATGGTGATTGCAGCCATGAAATTAAAAGACTCTTACTCCTTGGAAGGAAAGTTATGACCAACCTAGATAGCATATTCAAAAGCAGAGGTATTACTTTGCCAACAAAGGTCCATCTAGTCAAGGCTATGGTTTTTCCAGTGGTCACGTATGGATGTGAGAGTTGGACTGTGAAGAAAGCTGAGCGCCGAAGAATTGATGCTTTTGAACTGTGGTGTTGGAGAAGACTCTTGAGAGTCCCTTGGACTGCAAGGAGATCCAACCAGTCCATTCTCAAGGAGATCAGTCCTGGGTGTTCATTGGAAGGACCGATGCTGAAGCTGAAACTCCAGTACTTTGGCCACCTCATGTGAAGAGTTAACTCACTGGAAAAGACCCTGATGCTGGGAGGGATTGGGGGGCAGGAGGAGAAGGGGACAACACAGGATGAGATGGCTGGATGGCATCACCGACTTGATGGACATGAGTTTGAGTGAACTCCAGGAGTTGGTGATGGACAGGGAGGCCTGGTGTGCTGCTATTCATGGGGTCACAAAGAGTCGGACACGACTGAGCGACTGAACTGAACTGAACTGATGACTAGTGATGTTGAGCATCCTTTCATGTGCCTCAAACAAGCAAATATAACAAAACAGAAAAATAACCACAGGTACAGAGAACATACTAGCAATGGCCAGAGAAGACAGAGTAAGGCTACGCGCTAAATAGATGAAGGGGATTAAGAAGTATTTTACTACCAGTTGTAAGATAAATCAGTCTCAGGGATGTAATGTACGGCACAGGGAATATAATTAATAATATTAATAACTTTGTACAGTGCATAATGTATAAAATATCAAATCATGTATAAAAATATCAAATCACTATTTTCTGTACACCTGCACCTGAAACTAATATAATATTATGTTAACTCTACTTCAATTAAAATAAAAGTAAAGAAGCAGTGGATGAGAGGTTGAATACTACTACTACAGCACTTCAGAAGACTCTGGTTTGTTATCACACAGCTAATGGATTCATCCTGTATTGCCTGTTCTCTTTCCTGGTGGTTTAGTCAATAAATCGTGTCCAACTCTTTGTGACCCCATGGACAATAGCCTGACAGGTTCCTCTGTCCATGGGATTCTCCAGGCAAGAATACTGGAGTGGGTTGCCATTTCCTTTTCCAGGGGATCTTCCCAACTCAGGAATCGAACCTGGGTCTCCTACATTGCAGGCAGGTTCTTTACCAACTGAGCTACGAAGGAAGCCCCATTCTCTTTCCTAGATTGCTAAAATTTGAAATTAGCAGAAGATAAATTCACAAGATTGCATAGGAACCCAAACTTTGTTTCACACTAAGAGAGGAGAGGATGGAATTTAATAGATAGGAAGAATATTCTTCTCCTAGTGGACTTTTGCTATTCAACATTTATTCTGCATTTACCTCTTCTAAGTTCTTTGTTAAAATAATACTCCCACTTAGACTATAGGACTTAAGGTTAATGTTTATTTTTAATACTTTAAGGTTAATGATATTCTGTATCTAAAGCACTTTGCACACAGTGACTGACACATTGTAGATGTTCCATTGTACACTTAACAATTTTTATTTCACTCTCTAATTCCGGTCAGGCAGATAGTTGGTCATCAGCCAAAAAAATTGTTTTTTCTTTCCTGCCCTCTGGGATTATTGGCCTTTTGCTGATCTCCTAAGATATTTTACCATTCTGTTCATCAAAGATCTGCTCTAAACCATACCTTCCCTCAAAGCAAAATAAGTAGAGTCAGAGAGGCACGGAGTCAAATGTTGGCAGTGTCCATCGGATGTGTCATAGCCAAAGGATCCCATGCATCTTGGTGTCATTCCCAAGGGTGTCTCTAGTATGGAGCTACTTGAATTAGACTACCTGCCTCTAATTCTGTTGAATGAATATTCTATTCATCTCAACAGCTTCCTTTGCATTGATTCTACATTCACTAAGCAATCTTTACATTTTTATTTTACTTCCTATATAATTCTTCCTACAAGAAAAGAATATTTGCCACATACAATTCAATTTTTATCCCTACATTAGTTATTTCTCCCCCCAAATTAACAAATTAATATTCAGGTTTCCTATACTGATTTTGAAACTTCATTTGGGTCTGTCCATGAGCTGTGGCAGGAATCCTAAGAATAACAAAGTTCTTTCTGAGGCTTCAAGGCTAGAGAAACAGACCTAGCTTCAGAAACAAATAGCAGCCACCAACCAAGGTCTTCTGAGACATAGGCTGGTGGCCTTTCCCCGAGTGAGGTCATCCTCTGCGGCCCATGGATAACCTGGTGCACGTCACAGTATTTCTGTAGAAGACATTAGTGATAGTGCACTCTTTCCAGTGGCTCTGGACTCAGACACAGATCTGGTTACTGGCTTGTCAAATGTAATCTATCTGACATGAAATGGACATTGAAGGGGTCATTTCTACAGTCACCATACAAGACCACTGCACAGATCATACAAATGTTTCAGTCATACTCATTATCCATACACAACACTGTGCAGTCATTCTGGGTGTGAGGAGGACCTTGATAGTGTATATGACCTTAACAGTATGTGGTCCTAACATGGTCCTAACAGTGCTCCAGTCGTGGTCTTAACAGTGCTCAAGTCTAGCTGCCTCCAAGCATGTGGAAGCTGAGCAGTACACTGCAGGGTTGACTCCATTTTACTCTTTTTAACTATCACTGAGATAGGCTGCCCAGTAGAAGCACATAGGAGTTTTTTCAGATGATCAGGATGCCCTGATCGGACTAGAACTGGTTAAATTTCTTATTATTATTCTGCTTTGTTTTAGTCTTAATTTCAACAACAATGATCAAACTTACTTATTTTTTTTCTTTACTAATTTATTATTTATCTTCATGGCAAGTAGGTGAGACAGGTAAGGTAGATTTGATTGATGAGGAAAGAAGCTTAGAAAGGATAAACAATTATACCAAGCTCAACACAGTCAATAGATGATAGAGTTGGAATTTGAAACTTGATCCAAAGATCTATGTCATGTATTAGTTTAATAGACTTTGGAACAGTGTTCTTGCATTTCAGTATACTTAAGAATCAGTTCGGAGAAGGCAATGGCACCCCACTCCAGTACTCTTGCCTGGAAAATCCCATGGATGGAGGAGCCTGGTGGGCTGCAGTCCATGGGGTTGCGATGAGTTGGACACGAATGAGCGACTTCACTTTCACTTTTCACTTTCATGCATTGGAGAAGGAAATGGCAACTCACTCCAGTGTTCTTGCCTGGAGAATCCCAGGGATGGGGGAGCCTGGTGGGCTGCCGTCTATGGGGTTGCACAGAGTCGGACACGACTGAAGCGACTTAGCAGCAGCAGCAGCAAGAATCAGTTGGGACCCTGACTACATATCAAACTAATTCAAGCTGCTAGTTAGTTTTCCCCAAAACAATTGTAATGAAACAACAGTTAGAAACAAAGTGGGGAGGTGGAGGGAAGGGAAGGAAATGTGGACCTGAAAATCGAAACAAAAACTGTGACAAACTTTTAGAGGCGCAAACGTGTTGAAGTTGGTTAGAAATATATAGACATAATAATGGTAAGATTGGTTGGATAAGAGCTATGTAATTAACTGAATTCAGAGAAAATAATTTTTAAAAAGAAAATAGAAAATGAAAGCTAAGAGATTTAAAGAACAGAAGCAGAAGTATCAAAATTGAAGAGTAGGTACTACCGAAAAAAAGGGAAAATAATAAGCCAAGAAGAAAATATTTGAAGAAACAATATCAAGTTTGTCCAGTTAAAGTAAGATAAAAGATTGAAGGGCTTCTCTGTTAGCTCAGATGGTAAAGAATCTGCCTGCAGGGCAAGAGACCCGGGCTCGATCCCTGGGTCAGAAAGATCCTCTGAAGAAGGGAATGGCAGCCCACTCCAGTGTTCTTGTCTGGAGAATCCCATGGAAAAGAGGAGCCTGATGAGCTACAGTCCACAGGGTCACAAAGAGTTGGACATGACTAACACAAAAGACTGAAAATCTAGATTGAAAAGCCTTAAAGAGAAACAGGAGAGAAAAGAAAAAGGAAAGCTTCATACTCAGACATATTATGATGAAATTTGTAAACGTCAAAGAAAATATAAAAGTTTATGAGAGCAAGGACCAAAAAATTTTAGGAAAGCAATTTCCTGGGTTAAAGAATAGACGCACTTGTAATATTAATTGGTATTGCCACAGTTACTTGCTATAGGAATCGCAGCAATTTATACTCACACCAGCAAAGTATAAGAGATGTCTGTTTCCTTCAGCTCAGCCAGCATGGTGTGTTATCAGACCTGGAATTTTTGACATTTGATAAATGGCACTTCAGAGTACTTTTCATTTACAGTGACCTCAGTATGAGTAAAGTTTTATACATTTTCACATGTCTAAAAGGCACTCGTGTGTGTGTGCTAAGTCGCTTCGGTCAAGTCTTTTTGACCCCGTGAACTGTAGTCCACCAGGCTCCTCTGTCCCTGGGATTATCCAGGCAAAAATACTGGAGTGGGTTGCTATGTCCTCCTCCAGGGAATCTTCCTGACCCAGGGATGGAACCCACGGCTTTTACCTCTGTCTGCATTGGCAGGTGGGTTCTTTACCACTCGTGCCACCTGGGAAGTCCCCCAGACCATCCACATACCCTTTAATACGAACTATTTGTTTTTCACTCACTTTTTCATTAGGTTTTTGCTCTTTCTCAATTTTCTCCCCCATTTTGTCACTTATCTTCTGACTTTGCTTATAGACAGAATTTCTGATTTTTATATGAATAAACATTAAAATTTTCTTTTATAATGTCTGAATTTTTGATATTGTAAAGAAGGATCTTTCCACTCCACAGATACAATTTCTAGGGCTTTAAAAAAAAAAAAAAACTCCTAAGCATCAACTTTGGAATTTCTGGTCCTGTAGTTCTGACATGAAGTCAAGACTGCTTTAGAAATCTCTCTAGCCTAACCTACCCTCTTGTTAGATACTCAGCAAGTGATGAATGGTGACAGTAACCCAAAGATCACTTGATATTAGACCACTCAGTGAAGATAAAGCTCTGATTCCCCAAATCTGTCAGTTCATTGTTGTTCAGTCACTTAAGTCTTGTCCCACTCTTTGTGATCCCATGGACTGCAGCATGCCAGGCTTCCCTGTCCTTCACCATCTTCTGGAGTTTGTTCAAACTCGTGTCCATAGAGTCAGGTGATACCATCCAACTATCTCATTCTCTGTTGGCCCCTTCTCCTCCTGCCCTCAGTCTTTCCCAGTATCAGTATTTTTTTTCCAATGAGTTGGTTATTCTCAACAGGTGGCCAAAGTTTTGGTGCTTCAGTATCTGTCCTTCCAATGAATATTCAGGATTGATTTCCTTTAGGACTGACTGGTTTGATCTCTTTGTTGTCCAAGGGACTCTCAAGAGTCTTCTCAACACCACAGTCTGAAAGCATCGGTAAAGTTGTGATCACTTTGAATACTTACATCACAAACGCATAATTTCGAAATTGTGGAACTAAGGAGTCTGTGAATAAGCCTCCCTCCCACAGCCCCACTGCAAGGATTCTGCTCTCCTCCATTAGAGTCACTGCTGTTTCCAGATCGTAGCCCACTTAGCACAGGCGAGGGGGCGGGGAGGGATGATAATGCAACTCAGGCCACAAATAGGGAAAACAGAGCTGGTAGTACTAGAAAGAAGTTTCTTCTTTTGTTGCCCCTATTAACCTGTTCTGTGCACTCAAAATGATCTCCCCTCTCTTCCATCCATTAAAAATGCACAGATTCATTTAGCATAGCAAGCTTCTTTTCCTGGCTCCCCCTTCTCCCTCCCTGCTCACTCTATTGAGTTTTTAGACATCATTTGGTTCAGTGGTTTTCAACCCCTGCTGTACAATAAAGTCACCTAAAGAGCTTTATAAAACTCCACTTGCTAGAGCCTCAAGCTAAGCCTATGAAGTCCGAATCTCTGGAGGTGGGGGTCCAACATGTTATCATATCTCCTCAGGTGATTCTAAAACACAGCTGACAGTTCAGTTCCCCCTCATCTAGTTAAATCAATTAACACTTCCTGCATAGTGAACAACCAGTCCAAGTATGCAACCGGAATTTTGATAAACCTTGAGAATTGCTTTTGGGATGGTACATTCTGGATAGAGTGTGGTAGGAAAGAATTTGTTTCCCAGAGAGTACCATGAAAAGCATGGGAAATTAGGATTAGGATTTGAAATAGTTCAGCTGGAATTCCATCACCTCCACTAACTTTGTTCTCAGTAATGTTTCCTAAGGCCCACTTGACTTTGCATTCCAGGATGTCTGGCTCTAGGTGAGTGATCACACCACCGTGGTTATCTGGGTCACGATCTTCTTTGTATAGTTCAGTGAGTTCTTGCCATCTCTTCTTAAAATATTCTGCTTCTGTTAGGTCTTTGCCATTTCTGTCCTTTATTGTGCCCATCTTTACATGAAATGTTCCCTTGGTATCTCTAATTTTCTTGAAGAGATCTCTAATCTTTCCCATTCTGTTGTTTTCCTCTATTTCTTTCTTTGTGCACTTAAGAAGGCTTTCTTATCTCTCCTTGGTATTCTTTGGAATTCAGCATTCAGTTGGGTGTCTCTCCTTCTCTCCTCCCTTTCTTCCTATCTCATTATTCCACACTTCACCCACCCCACCCCCACCCGCCTAAAGTATAGGCATCTTTTTGTTTCACACATAGCCTACTTTTCAGACATTAAGTATTTGATATTCCTCAGCACAAGAGCTGAGAAGTCTTTTCTCAATCAATCAAATGCATTTTTCTAATATTTAAAGATGTTCGTCATGGTGAAGCAATTTAACTCTCACTTCCTGCATGTTTAAATGTGAATGAATAGGCTAATGTGTAACTTGGATTCTATCTCTGCAGACTGGCTGCTGGTATTTATAGCTAACCTTTTAGACAATAACTGCTGTTCCAAACCTAACAATCTCATTCTGTTCACCACAGTCTTTTCCATATCCAATGCATATGACCTGAAAATAGAATTTCCTTGATTCTAGTTGTTTTCTCCATTTTTCCATTTTGCCCTTAAGTCTTCCTTTTCACTGTTCCCCCAAAAGGTAATTTTGCTCTCTTTCCAACTCAGCAATTCCAAATAACTAAAGTATATCTTTTTGAAACAAATTTTATCTACACAGATTGAAAACGTGATTGTGTTAATGACAGCATTACTTTGGTTATTGCAGAAAACAAAATAGGTTTCTCCCATATTTTTGGCCAAATGTACATTAAACCCATTCTCCTTTGATTTTATATTTTCATTTTGTATATCAAGAATAATAGATCCTTGTTTAATGTGCAGGTAACATATTTTTGTTTCAGGAGTTAGGATATAATAATTTAAGATGAGGGACTTATCTAAAAACCAGGCTCTGAAAGATTATAAATTTAAATAGTTGTGACATTAAAGATTATACATTTAGATATTTATGATATAAAATAACCTGATTCTTTATACCATAAAAGGTTTATATTTTTTAAAATACAGACAACTAAATCAGAAAACAATATTAAAATAAGGTCTATCAAATTTACCAATTTTTAAAACTTCAATTCAATTATATAAAATGCGATTGTGAACTCACTCTGATTAAAAGCTTAAAGATGTTAAACTAGTACTAATGAAACAACAAAAAGTTTCTTTTACAATTAAAGATAACTTGAGTATATGGGGAATTCTTATTTGCTGGTAAACAAGCTGTGAACCAAGCAAAGTTATACAAATGTGGATGACTGAAAGCTTTTAAAGCATCCCCAATATGGAAATAATTTGCTAGTATATTCTCAAATTTATCAGCATGTTGTTCTACATGTATGTTCAATATTTAATATAGTTTAAAATAAAAGACTTCCTGCTCACCACATTCTTTCCCTTCTATAGCAATATGTGGCCAAACATGTAAATTAATTTTTATGAATCATTTTTCTTAAGTTTCTTCAGTCCATTTGAATGTCTTTTGCCTCCTTGTTTTATATCTTATTTTCCATGTCACTTTCCAAATGAGAAATGTCAGTCTGTTTCAGCTTTAAGAGTGTGCAGCTCTTAGATAGCACTTAGGGTTAATTAGAATTTTCTGTCTGGTTACATTCTGAAAATTAACAAGTGAGTTTATCAATAAGCCTGTGTTATCACTTCCATTTCTGCTGTTCCTCAACTTTGGTATGGGAGTCTGACTTTGATCTTTCATGGTAATGATTGCCAAGTATAAAATTCTTACTATGGCAATTTTCTGGGTCATAATTTTCTTTTTCAATAAGAAAAATATGGCATTTTTAACTGGTTTATATTGTTTTATGGTACTTTAAAAAATATTATGTGCCTACAAAAATTAAATGGAAAAGTTTCCATAATTAAAGAATTAAACTACCAGTTAGAAATGTGGTTTTATCTTTGGTGTAATGTCCATGTTTATGGCTGAGATAAAGAATCAACTGAATTAACTAGATGGAATTTAACAGAAATGTATGTCATATTTTCTGCTTATAATTTTACAAGTATTTAACAAGATCCATCGAGTACAACTTGTCAAAGAAAAGGCTTAGAAGTTGTGTTGGACAGTAAGCTTCATGCCAGTCAAGAGTAGCTTTGAAAAAGTGAATTTGTTATTTTGCTATCTTATAATAGAATATTGTGTTGGATAATCTACTCTTCTCTTTACTGGTTAGGTTATATCTGATGTATTCTGTATAATCTAGTCATCACAGTTCATGTTTTTTCTAAAAGATACAGGCCAGGGTCCCATACAGTATTTCATGGAACATATTTTATCAATAGCTGTTGGGGGAAAAAGAGGTTCTGAGGTCAGCCACTGAAGTAAACAGATTTCTTTATTGTAAGGCTTTGCAATGCTTTTAACATGCAAAGCACAGTTTACCTCTATGAGAGGATATAGTGTATACATTTTATTCCCTAAGGTAATTGACACTAGAATTCTCTTTTCATACAGAAGCTATTACCATATTGAAAAATAACCCAAGTGATAACTGGGTTCTACAGAATACATCTGAGAAAATGCTGATACATTCGACTGGGACTTGATCAAACAAGAATAACCAGCAAAGCATTTTTCCATTCCTGGCCTGGCCTCCTCATCACACCAGTGTCTCTCTTCTGGTCTCTTTTCTGTGACCTAGTTGTTGTCTTGAAGTTTGACTTATACTCAGATAAAAAGAAAAATTTATTTTTTGCCTTATGAAGTATCTGATGCAGACTCAAGAACAGATTTGCTTGCTCAAATTTAAAAGTCAAAACTGGGATATTAGCATGTATGCAAGCTGTTGAAGGTGACATATTTACAATGTAGTGCTTTCCTTTAATATGGAACACTTCTATTGGAATTACCATTTAGAGATGGAGTTTGTTACTGACTGTTCCATAGCTTCATGCATGCATGCTCAGTTGCTTCAGTTGTGTCTGATTCTTTGTGACCCTATGGACTGTAGCCTGCCAGGCTCCTCTGTCCATAGGGATTCTCCAGGCAGGAATACTGGAGTGGATTGCCATGGCTTCCTCCAGGGGATCTTCCTGACCCAGGGATTGAACCCACAACTCTTATGTCTCCTGCATTGGCAGGAGAGTTCTTTACCATTGGCACCACCTGGGAACTCCTTTTCATAGCTTCAGATATATATATAAATTTAGTTAAATTTTCTTTAGGGGTATGTGTAAAGCAGAATATCATCATTTGCAATGTACAAAATGACTCCAGCACATGCCAGATAATCTTTCAGTGAGCAAAAGACCTACAGGAATCAAAAAATTATGAAAGTACATTTCAGAGCACCCTAAAAGCCAGTCAGCACAGTCATTAATCTAATACTTTAACTCCTTCTACCCATTAAATGGCTTGGTAGCTAGGGAGATTAGGTGGGAAATACCCACAGTGAGAATGTCCAAGTAGAGCTAACTGACTCAGGTGACCATCACATTCCTCTCTTTTCTGAAATATTATAATTCTGATGTGAAGGATTAGAATTAATCCAGAATAGGAAATATCATACAATTTTACATATTGAATTTAAGTAATCTTATGTTGATCTGTGCAAGGCAATTGCTGGCATTATTGCATCAGTTGTTTTAAATAGAAGCTATTTGTAAGACTCTGCTCTTCTACTCACACTGCCTAGACACACCAGAGGCGGGAAATGGCTCAGAGAGGGAATGGAGAAGAGTTCATGCTTGACAAATGTCCTAAAAAAATCAATAGGCAGTACGTTTAGCTTGTATTGTTTCTAATGTAGATCAATATCTGGCCTGCAGAGGGCATCTGTAAGGTTGAGAGGTTCCTGCCTGAAGCTGATGCCATCTTAAGCTTAGCCAGTTGAGAGATCGATCCTCCTCTCCCATCTTTCATTTCTCAGATGCTATCAGTAACTTTGAAGAGTTCTTGAAATTTCCACATACACATAAAAATGTAAACAATAGAACCTCTAGTACATTTGGGGAATCTCTAGAGCAGAGGGAAAGAGAAGGAAATAGAGGTAAACAATAGAATGGGAAAGACTAGAGATCTCTTTAAGAAAGTTGGAGATATCAAAGGAACATTTCATGCAAGGATGGGCATGATAAAGGACAGAAATGGCAAGGACCTGACAAAGGCAGAAGAGATTAAGATGAGGTGGCAAGAATACATAGAACTATACAAAAAAGGCCTTAATGACTGGGGTAGCCATGATGGTGTGCTCCCTCACCTAGAGCCAGACATCTTGGAGTATAAGTTAAGTGGGCCTTAGGAAGCATTACTACCCACAAAGCTAGTGGAGGTGGTGGAATTCCAGTTGAACTATTTCAAATCCTAAAAGATGATGCTGTTAGAGTGCTGCACTCAACATGTTAGCAAATTTGGAAAACTCAGCAGTGGCACAGGACTGGAAAAGGTCAGTTTTCATACCAGTCCCAAAGAAGGGCAGTGCCAAAGAATGTTCAAACTATCATATGACTGTGCTCATTTCCCATGCTAGTAAGGTTGTACTCTAAGTCCTTCAAACTAGGCTTCAACAGTACATGTACCAAGGAGTTCCAGATGTACAACCTGGGTTTAGAAAAGGCAGAGGAACCAGATATCACGTTGTCAACATTCACTGGATCACAGAGAAAGCAAGGGAATTCCAGAGAAATATATACTTCTACTTTATTGACTACAAGAAAACTTTGACTGTGTGCATCACAACAAACTATGGAAAATTCTAAAAGAGATGGGAATACCAGACCACCTTACCTGTCTTCTGAGAAACCTGTATTCGAGTCAAGAAGCAACAGTTAGAACCTTACATGGAATAACTGGTTCGAAATTGGGAAAGGATTATGACATGACTGTATATTGTCATCCTGTTTATTTAACTTCCCTGCAGAGTACATCATGTGAAATGCTGGGCTAGATAAGTCACAAGCTGGAATCAAGGTTGTCAGGAGAAATATCAACAGCCTTGAATATGCAGATGATACCACTCTAATGCAAAAAGCAGAGGAACTAAAGGGCCTCTTTATCAGGGTGAAGAGGAGAGTAAAAAAGCTGGCTTAAAATTCAACACTCAAAAAACTAAGATCATGGCATCCAGTTCCATCACTTCATGGCAAATAGAAGGAGAAAAATTAGAAGCAATGACAGATTTTCTTTTTCTTGGGCTCCAAAATCACTGTAGATGGTGACTGCAGACATGAAATTAGAAGACACTTGCTTCTTGAAAGGAAAGCTATGGCAAACAGTGTATTAAGGGGGCTTTTCTCGTGGCTCAGATGGTAAAGACTCTGCCTGCAATTCGGGAGATTGCAGGATGGTAAAGAATCTGCCTGCAATTCGGGAGACCTGGGTTTCATTTCTGGGTTGGGAAGATCCTCTGGAGGAGGGCATGGCAATTGACCCCAGTATTCTTGCCTGGAGAGTCACCATGCACGGAGGAACCTAAAGGGCTACAGTCCATGGTGTCGCAAAGAGTAGGACATACCTGAGCAACTAAGAATAGCAGCACAGACAGCGTATTGAAAAGCAAAGATATCACTGCCAACAAAGGTCTGTATAGTCAAAGCTATGGTTTTTCCAGTAGTCATGTATGGATGTGAGAGTTGGACTGTAAAAAAGACAGAGTGCTGAAGAATTGATGCTTTTAAATTATGGTGCTGGGGAAGACTTGAGAGTCCATTGGACTGCAAGAGATCAAACCAGTCAATCCTCAAGGAAATCAACTCTGAATATTCATTGGAAGGACTGATGCTAAAGTTGAAGCTCTAATACTTTGGCCACCTGATGCAATGAGCTGACTCTTTGGAAAAGACCCTGATGCTGGGAAAGATTGAAGGCAAAAGAAGAGGACCTCAGAAGATGAGATGGTTAGATAGTATCACTGACTCAGTAGACATAAACTTGAGCAAACTCCAGGAGATGGTGGAGGACAAAGAAGCCTGGCATGCTGCAGTCCATGGGGTTGTAAAGAGTCAGATGTGATTTAGTGACAGAACAACTTAACTAAAAAGTCCTTGAAAAAAAGAGTTGAGGAAGTCTAGAATGAATAGAAGTCAGTGTAGAGCTGTCATCAAATGACTGCCACTGTACAGACAGATCTTTGTGGACTCAAAACAGGGAAACAAGGACTTAATGTAAATGTAACCTGAGTTCAGATATGCTGATTTGGGTGTACAGTATCTCTCACTCCATTCTTCCCACTCCCCATAGCCAGGTATTTCCCATAATGTACATAACCCCTCCATGCCCAGATTGGGGAAAGTCCTTTTCTCTTGATGCTAATGCTTTTTTGAAACACACACACACACACACACACACACACAAGTTCTGGAATAAACACCTCCCAGATCCAGCACAAACATTCTCAGCTCCTACCTTCCTAACCACATGCAGAGGCTGGCTCTTTCCACTATGGTAAATTTTTTCGGGAAGATTATTGCCATGTTCTTTTCCCAGGGCTTGACTGGTGTCACTTGAATCCACATCCAAAAAAAAAAAAAAATCCCCCAATTTCAACTTTAAAGAAGAAGGTGTTGGATATCTGAGATCCTTTTCCTTCCAAAAAATCCCTAAATTAACTCTGTACCAAGTCCTCTGCAGAACATTCACATTGTGGAAAACAAGAGGCTTCTACTAAATTGTGGAAGGTGAAATAAGTGTCGTGATGGATTTCCTGTTACCCTCTTTCTCCTGGAACATTTCTTGAAACGGTTATTGTCATCATGATTACTTGCCTTTCCAGTTATGCCTCTAACAAAAAGAAATGACTGCTTTTGTTTCTATCACTGGAGTGGTTTCAAGCTGAGACTAGACGATCACTTGTCAGGAATGTTCTGGAAGTGATTTATACATCAGAGAAGTTAACTCAAATGACCAATAATCTCTTCTTCCAATTTGGAGATTGTATCTCTTCACAAGAATTTTCCAGTTTGTTAAAAATGTACTCTTTGGAGGAATTGTGTGTGCATTAACTTTTCTAAGAAATACTTTCATTAGACCTAAATAGTCCTTTCTCATCACAACATTTTTGTGCAACTAAGCTATCCAAAGGGAAGTGGTGCCTCATTATCTGAGCTCATTATCTTAGTACCAGAGTCAGCATTAGCCTCGGAAATACTTGTGTGATTTTGCTAGGGGTTGACAGATGGACTGATAGACAAATGCCCAGCTGCTGTGGCAGGTCTAATAGAGGAAGCCTGGCCCCCACATTCACACAGCCGGCTCCTGACAGCAGGGACCACAGAGCAGTGGACAGGGCATCTGCCTTTTCTAACTGCCATGCGCTACAAACGAGAAAGTGGAATGGAATGTTAATGTCTTAGCCAAAAGCCCAGGTGAAATATGTCAAACACATAAAGTTAATTATATCACACGTCCATTAAAATCAAAGAAAGAGACATGGGAAGAGAAAGACAGAGACAGACCCAAAGTCAGTTTTTTTGGAAACAATGGCCATTTGCTGGTTTTACTGAATTGAATCCATTTTGTTTCAAATAACTCAGCCTTCATGTTGTTAAGGCCAAACCCATTCTTGGAACTTAAGAGATAGATTCAAATTATTCAGAGCTTAGACAGGTTGTCCAAAGTTTGTTAGAAAACCTAAGATTTGTGTCTAATATCAAAAGTCCTGTATTCATGATTTCCAGAGTACATGAACTTTAGTAACTGCTGCAAATATTGCTTTGTCCAAATGGGTTATAGCAAACTGAAATGATTTTTTCCTTGTGTTCATCTCATTTAAAATTTATTTGGCATCTATTCATTTTACCATTAAAGTAAGTCAGTGTTATAGCCTTGAACATGGGCTGCACTATCCATATTGCTAATTAACACAAGATTGAAAGTTAGCAATAGTTAATGAACACAGAAGACTAATTTAAAAAACCCAATACTCCTCCCCATGCCCCCAAAAAGATGCCTTAAATTGATCTTCAATTCAATACTCTTACAGAAAACCATTGCCTACCTTTAGGAATTGCTCAGAAAACTCTACGTGTAAAAAGTGTGATTTTAGTTGGTTTCAAAAAGCTTGAATTGAGCTCATGGACATTGAAATAAAATCCTAGGCAGTACAATGAAAGTTGTTACTACCCAGCAGAATGATAAAATTAGAAAAGCAAAATCATACAGAAAAATTGAACCCCTAAAGTTGTGTTGCTTAAAAGAGAAATTTAAAGCCCTCTCAATGGAAGGAAGTCTTGTTTTGGAAACCCCCTTCTTCAGAAGCTTTCTACTTCGTGCAGCTTTATCTTTAATTCATGGACTCTGGTAGACAAAAGGACATTACCATTGAAACTGGATTAAAAGCTAAGAGCTCAGTAAACACCTTATGCAGTAGATGTCCAAGGGCTTTTTTGTCAAGCCTCTCTCACCTCTTGGACTTCCCTGGTGGCTCAGATGGTAAAGCGTCTGTCTACAATGTGAGAGACCTGGGTTCAATCCCTGGGTTGGGAAGATTCCCTGGAGAAGGAAATGGCAACCCACTCCAGTACTCTTGCCTTGAAGATCCCATGGACGGAGGAGCTTGGTGCAGGCTACTATCCATGGGGTCGCAGAGTCGGGCACGACTGAGCGACTTCACTTTCACTTTTCTCCCACCTCTTCTGTTGAGAGCTCCCACCTCTTTTTAGACTCCATCCTTCCACCCTGCTTCAGCCATGCATTTACACAAGGACCGCCACTGCCATTATATTACCTTGTTGCCCCAGCAACATGGGCACAAAGCTCAAGCTACATCAGTTAGAATCCTTACCTGATGTTTTAAAAATTGGAGCAAAGAAAAGAGATTTTATTTTCTGGTGGCGGGAATCGGGGATGATGTGGGTTCTGAAGCTGCGGACAGCCGTGCTTTCATGTGTAAAGAAAACTACTGAGGAAATGAACAGAAAACACAGAGACTGGAGTACGAGAGAGAGACAGTCCATGTGATACTCAGGCCTGGACTGCTGTTTTCCCTGAAGTGCTGTCCTTAATGCTACGGACTTCCTGATAAAAATTCTCCTTTGGGGGCCAAGCTAATTTAAATTAGTTTGCTGTTATTTGCAAACAAAACGTTCTGAACAATATTCTCTGTGCATGACAATTGATTGATGGGTTGGAGCAGGCCAAGGTTTGGTCAGAGAAAATAAATATGTTTCCAAAAATATCTGCTGTGTTCACCTTTCATGTATTTTATCATTTGTGACCCACACAGTTGCTCCAGCCACTGCGCCAATAATAACATGCTATGCCTACATTTCAGGAACATCTTCCTATCCATATCCCTGTTTTCTTCAACTGATAGCTCAAAGCAAGCTTGCACAGTAAATCTCCTATCCTGGCATTCTATCTATGGCGCACAACAAAATAAAGTATAGACCTATCAAAAAGCCATCTCTGTTGTACAGTTTTTTTGTAAGTCAGATCATCCTGCTAATTGGCTCATAAAAAAAAAGTGAACTCGCTCAGTCATGTCCGACTCTTTGCGACCCCGTGGACTGTAGCCCGCCAGGTTCCTCTTTTCATGGGATTCTTCAGGCAAGAATACTGGAGTGGATTGCCATTTCCTTCTCCAGGGGATCTTCCCAACCCAGGGATCGAACCCGAGTCTCCTGCATGACAGGCAGATGCTTTATCCTCTGAGCCATCAGGGAACACATGAATTGGCTCATAAAAGTATCCAAAAAAGTGTGATCACTAACATTTCCAAAACAGGTGGTCTGATGCCACACTCAGGATTGTCTGACCATGACCCTGAGACACTCTTGGGGCTCTGTGAGTCACCTGAGACCTTGGACTGTCAGATGCATGGCTTGAACCCAAGTTCAGCTTTCTATATCACTGGTGGGGCTTCCTTCTCCTGGCAAGAGAAACCATATCTCCCCATAAGCCTCAACTCTTCTAGCACTAGGCACCTGGCTCTCCCAGAGAAGGCTTATAAACAACCAGCACCTGAACTCTGCTTGCCGAACCCCCAAGTGGACTATAGGTGGCAGGTCTGCCGTCACACTTGATACAGAGGCCCCATCCCTTCCCTGCAGCGTTTAGCGGCTCCAGAGAGCTCGTCAACTTTACCAGGCGCTCTCTGGGGCTAATGAAAGATAGGTTATCAAATGTCCTCTCGCTTTGCTGACCATTATTTGTATATTGTGAAAACCTGCTCCTTCAGAGATAGCGTGTGACATTGGGGAGTTCTCAAGCCGTGTTGCACTACAGGGGGCAACCACGAAATGACCTGCCTGGCTCTACCTGTTACCTGGTGAAGTGGCATACCCTTGACAGACATCAGGGTTGGTTCTTCTTAACCACCTCTCCTAATTGCGTGCCAAGAATTAGTGTTAATTCATTTTATTTATTTGTTTATTTTTGACTGCCCTGGGTCTTCGTTGGGGTATGTGGGCTTTTGCTAGTTGTGATGAGTGGGAGGTACTCTCTAATTGTGGTGCGGAGGCTTCTCATCGCAGTGGTTCTCTCACGGCAGATCATGGACTCTAGAGCGCTCAGGCTCCAGTAGTTGCGGCATTGGGCTCAGTAGTTGTGAAGAATGGGTATTAGTCCAGCTGCTTTTTATGTCTGAACGTGAACAGCGAAAACTCAAGGACCACGCCGGAGCTGAACTATATAACAGGGTCTGGAACTAAAGGGATATGCTCACATCTGCCATCTCTTGGCTAAATGGAGTATCTGCTCTGATGAATTCAACTCAGCAAATCATATACCCCCTGCTCTGCCGTGCTGCACACTGTTCTAAACACTTTGGGGGATTAGAAAATGAGCCACATCTCTCTCTGTAAACAGACCTTGGTGTGATCACAGATATTATATTCTTGCAGCAGCTTGCTTGTTTTATTGCTTGAACTTTTTTCACATCAGGAAGACTAATGCCTGGCCTTTTCCAGACAGATAAAAAGCTCTGTGCTTGGGGTAAAAATACAAACCTAACACCTCAATAGTTGCCTAACACAACTTAGAGAAGAACCAAGTGGGCTTTGGTTGGACACTAATGGCAAGTTTGGATCTTGGGAACTGAAAGTAAAAAGGACACTGTATTTGACTCAGATAACTAAAGACAGGAAGGGCCTGACACTGAGTATAAGTCAGTCTGCAGAGAGCACCCGAAGTCCAGGTTCTGCTCAGTCACTCAGCCTTCAAAACCAAAGGTTTTGGAACCAGAAAGAGACAGCAAAGTCAAAGGATTAGCAGGACTGAGCCTCAGTGGAGCTGGTAGGGGGAAATGAGATGTAGAGACAGGAGGAGCAGAGATGGGGGCCAAAACAACCACTGCAGACAGAGTGGCTTTTATTTCCCAGAAGACTTGGCGGTACATGAGTCAGACTTTTAAAAGTTCAAGGCGAGGGCAGATAGAAGTAAATTAAAAAAATTATTATTCTTGTATTTCCATTGTACCGGAATTATTCAACTTTCTTGAGGCTAATTCCAATACGGCTGAAAACAGGAAGAAGTGCTTTTTTTCCCTCACCTTGAAGAGCATAGAAGCTACAGCTTGAACCATTCTTTTTAATCTTTCAGGCAATGTAAATGAAAGCTGTAAAGCAAATATCTTTGTTGAACAGCAAGATAAAAGTTATTTCTGAAGTGGAATGTAGAAGATGAGGTATAATATTTCGAGTTTGGAAATAATAAAGCAATTTTCTGAGAAAAATTTTATAGAGCATTTCCTAGTAAAGTGACCTTCTGTGTCTCTGGTCAAAGCCCATTTACTCATTTTTTTCATCCATTCTGTGAAAAGCTTTGAATTAATGTCAATTTATTAGCTTTCACTTAAGGCAAAATTTTTCAACCTCTGATTGAAAATATGTTTCACATATTTTATCTGACATGTATTCTCTCTTGGTATCAATCTTCTAAACTGTTAACATTAAAACTAGAGTTTATAAGTTTCAAAAAGTGCAATAGCTAAAATTAATGCAAATAATGGCTAAAGAAAAAAAATCCCCAATTATCAAAGAAAGATATAGTGACACTCATTTTAGATACTTGCCCTTTGCAGATGGATGCAATAAATATATATTGGAGCTTCCTCCATTCCAGGCACTGTTCAAAACCCAGGAGATCACCATGGAACAAAACATGGACACAGAGTAGAGGAAGTGGGAAATTAACAATACATATGCAATGATATTAAATGGTATATAGCAATATAAAGTATAGATCTAATAACACAAGCATATAATAATGGTAAATGTAATGAAGGAAAAATAAAGAAAGCCAAAGTTCTTGGACAGCAAGGAGATCAAACCAGTCAATCCTAAAGGAAATCCACCCTGGATATTCATTGGAAGGACTGGTGCTGAAGCTGAAGATCCAATACTTTGGCCACCTGATGTGAAGAGCCAACTCATTGGAAAAGACCCTGATGCTGGAAAAGATTGAGGGCAAGAGGCGAAGGGGATGAGAGAGGATGAGATGGTTGGATGGCATCACTGACTCAGTGGACATGAGTTTGAGCAAGCTCCGGAAGATAGTGAAGGACAGGGAAGCCTTGGGTGCTGCAGTCCATGGGGTTGCAGAGTCAGACACAACTGAGCGACTGAACAACAAAGGGGATGGCAAGTGATAGAAATGCCATTTTAGATACAGGTTTTCTGGAAAGCAAATCTGGAACCAGTATTGTCTAAATTTTAAGGACTACTGATCTAGAGACAAAGAGGTTTAATCCCAACTTGACAATTCATTAGCATTATGTTCCCAGGAAGGTTATTGTGTCTCCCTAAACTTCGGTGCTCAAATTCATAAAGTGGGGATAAGGGAACCTCTTTCCAAGGACTGGTGTGAGTGCTTAGCCAAGTGCCTGGTACCCACAATACTCCATGAATGCTCATTATTATTATCTGAGATGTGAAACTGTGATTTGTTTTTTTTGTTTTTAAAGCATTCATGCTGTACATCACTGCTGAAATAAAGAAGCTTCTTCAGCTATCATGGCCCCATGATCACATCTATGGCTCTAACAAATAGACTTATAAGCAAGCTGCCTGGCTCTCATCTTACATTCCTCTGTATTTCTCCAGTATTCAGTGGACTCACCTCATTTCTTAATAACTTAGTTTCTTTGGGGTGCACCTAAGTCATTTTTACTGACTGTCTCTACTCTAGCAAAATGAAGTGTATAATTGTTTAACTGCCAGAGGTTATAGTTGCCTTTTTATTTCCCTATAGCACTCCAATATGGGAACATTTTTTCTAATTACCAGGTTTATTATCTATCTTCCAACTGGGCAATGCTACATCCTACACCCAGTGGGGGTAATTATAAGACATGAAAAGAAAGAAACTTGCAAGTAAAAAGATAGCACCACATTAAAAAAAAAAACAACTCCCAGACTGGATGTTTTGCAGCATTGCCATAGGTAATAGATGTGCCAATTCTGAACTGATGAAGCTTTTATTTTCTAACATGCTTTTAAAGCCAAGAACATCTAAAATGAAGGGAGATGATGGTAGACACAGCTCCTGCCTGTACTCTGCTTGACTTCACCGGTACTTCAGCACCACATCACCAGCAATGTTATTTAGCTTGATTGCATACTGCTTAAATCCCTTCCCACGCCACCTGGTTATTCAGATTACCTGGGGAAGAAATCATCCAGAAAACTACTTTCTCAGAGTAGTTTGCAAGAGAGATGAAGTGACCTGGGCCATAATTGGTGACAGAATCAGAAGTAAAAATCAAGTTCTCTGAATCCTACATCTCCATATTCATTCATTTTACACTCAGCTTCCTGCTCTGAGTGAATATGACAAAACCATCCCACAAGATAAACAAGAAGAAATGTATTAAGAGGGGTGGAATGGATTTTTGTATATAGTGTGGGTTTTTCTACAAACCATCCATAAATGCCATTAACGCAGGTCATATACAGCTATAATGTTATTCAAATTTATTCACTTTTGCAAAAAAATCTGTGAGAAAACAAAATATTAGTCTTCATGTTTTGATCAGTTTAACAGATAATGTGTACTGAGCAATACCACCAAGACTACTACAAATTCTATGAAAACCAAAGATCTACTAAAGAAACTGGAATATGTCACTAAGCTTTTGGTCATTGTACTATTCCAAAATAAGCTTTTGGGGTGAGATTTTGTATAGAATCTGTCTGGTGCTTGAATCCACAGCAGCCTTTTCTTTTATATTTTCTTACATGTGTGCATGTGCTAAGTCGCTTTAGTTGTGTTCGACTCTTTGTGATCCCATGGACTGCAACCTGCCAGGCTCCTCTGTCTGTGGGGTTCTCCAGGCAAGAATACTGGAGTGGGTTGCCATTCACTTCTCCAGGGGATCTTCCCAACCCAGGGACCGAACCCCTGTCTCATATGCCTCCTGCATCGGCAGACAGGTTCTTTACCACTAGCACCACCTGGGAAGCCCCGTTTGTGCATAAATTGCTATAGCTACATCTTTTAAGAGAACCCATGATGAATTCCTAATGATCATTTCAATAGGGTAAACATAAACAAGAGACATCAATTATCAAAGATAAAAGCAAACAGTTCCAAATTCCACATGCCTACACACACATGGAGTTATTGGCAAAATTCATCAAGTATTGCTTTTAAAATATAGGTTAAAATATTGTCATTTTTTTTCATTTTGAAATATGCAAAAGTATATTTAAATATGTATTTCCTTATATACCCCAGGAAGAGGAGCTCCACCCTGTGTCCTGTGCTTTCATTGGTCCTGCATAACACAAACAAAAAAAAAGAAACATCTTACAGAACCTCTGGGTACCACTCAGAATCGTCAGTGCTACTTAGAGCACAGCCTCCCCTCCAAACACCTGTTCTAATGATCAGCACCATTCAGGCCTCCGAGGCATAACTACCCATATCTCCTGCTTTATATTCTGGAAACAAAAGGCAGATGCAGGTGTGGGCTGTGAAAGTTTGTGGGCTGTGCCCCTGCAGACGCTGGTGATGAATGCTACTTCAGAAAGGAGCGCAGAAATGCTTGGGTAAGAGAAAAGACAAATCAATCTACTGCTTGGATCCTGCCTCTCAAACAGCATGAATGCAGCGCAGTGTTACATACCAGCAACAAGAGTCCACTTCTAGGAAACTATTGTATAGCAAAATTTCAGAATCTGATTTTTTTCTATGTGTGTTAATTGCTCAGTCATGTCCAACTCTCTGCAACACCATGGACCCGCCAGTCTCCTCTGTCCATGGAATTCTTAAATCTAGGAAGCTATTGTATAGCAAAAATTCAAATTTCTGATTTTTTTCTTTGTGTGTAGTTGCTCAGTCGTGTTCAACTCTTTGCAACACTGTGGCCCGCCAGTCTCCTCTATCCATGGAATTCTCCAGGCAAGAATACTGGAGTGGGTTGTCATTTCCTTAAATCTTTAAAAAAAACAAACTTAAAAAAATGTATTTTATATTGGAGTATAGTTGATTAACAGCAATGTGTTAGTTACAGGGTGCAGAGCTAAGTGATTCAATTATATTCACACAAGTATCCATTCCCATTCTTTTTCAAATTCTTTTCCCCTGTAGGTTATTGCAGAATATTGAGCTTAGTTCTTTGTGCTATACAGTAGGTCCTTGTTGGTTGTCTGTCTTAAATACAGTCGTGTGTACACATCAGTCCCGAACTCCCAGTCTGTCCCTCCCCCTTCCACTACTCTTTTCCCATGGTAACCATAAGTTGGTTCTCTAAGTCTGTGAGTTTTCCTGTTTTGTCAATAAAATCATTTGTATCATTATTTTAGATTCCACATATAAGTGATATATATTCAGAGAGGTGCAGTAATTTTTATCTGAGAATTTTTATATATTTAAAAAGAAACAACCTAGATTCTCAACAATAAAAGTATGATTTAAGATAAGTATACACAAATATGATGAAATATCGCGACCAGATTTCTTTTTATGGCTGCACGGGATCTTCCTTACTTTGCTCAGGCTTTTTCTAGTTGTGTTCTCTTTGTTGTAGTGCTCAGACTTTTCATTGCAATGACTTCTTTTGTTGCAGAACATAGGCTCTAGGTGCTCGGGCTTCAGTAGCTACGCAGTAAGTGGAATCTTTCCAGACCAGGAATCGAACCCATGTCCCCTGCATTGGCAGGCAGATTCTTATCAACTGCACTGCCAGGGAAGTCCAGATTTTTTTTAAATTATGTTTTTAAGGAATATTTATTGACTTAAGATAATATTCAGGGGAGATAAAGGAGATACAAAAAGTGTGTTTCATGTGGTATCAAATTTTAAGAAGTATGTATTGTTAAAAGACAATTCAGAGAGCTTTACTTAATATGAATCTTTTATCGAGCAAAGAACAAACAATTTGCAAACAGGGTGACTTCAAACCCAAAGTGATATGACATACAGAAACATGACATTTCAGAAAGGCTTATAAAGTGAAAATGAGGAAATTGCTTAACCTTCATAATTATTGGTTATTACGATAGAAGTTTCCAGATGGCAGGGACTGGTTAAAAGTGACTCATACTATTTTTGGAAAATGAATTTTGTTTCATTTATAAACAGAGGCATTTATAAGAAATAACCTAAGTTAAGAGTTGCTTAAGTGATTTTGTCTGCTTGGGGGAATCTTTAAGCCTGGTCTCCATTTTACTTTATTTTATCAATATGGAAGAAGATATATCAAAAATACTCATAGTAGGTATGAGTTTGAATAAGTGAGGGTCAATCAACAGGACTCAGCTAATAACTACCTACAACAGAAGAATATTTATTGTTAAAGTCTAGAGGTAAGCTCTAATAGTATTCATTCAACCACTCAACTCTCTCACCAATGATCATAGTTTTTTCTAGTCTTTTGTTATGTTGTGTGTGTGCTTAGTCACTCAGTCGTGTCTGACTCTTTATGACCCCATGGACTGTAGCTTGCCAGGCTCCTCTGTCCATGGGGATTCTCCAGGCAAGAATACTGGAGCAGGCTACTATCTCCTCCTCCAGGGGCTCTTCCCAACCCAGGAATCAAACCCCAGTCTCCCGCATCGCAGGTGGATTCTTTGCCATTTGTTATGTTATTCTTAGCATATTACTTCTGGCCCTCATATTGTTGTCTCATGGCTTCAAAATAGCTGCTGCAGCTCCAAGGCTTATATACTCACAGGACTATATTCAAGCAAGGATGTAAAATGGATGTCAGCAAAAGAAGCCTTCCCTAAAATTCAGTCCTCTTTTCAGGGAGCAAAATCTTGCCAGAACTCCATGAAGACTTCCCTTGCATATCATAGGCCAGAACTGGGTTCACGTGCTTAAACATGGAAAGAATAATAATGGTAATATTTATGCTAATTTTAGACTAATCATGAGGATGGGCATTTTGTCACTTATAATATGGTTTCAGATGAGAAAAAATGACCTGGATAGATAATCAACAATATCTCCCAATCAAAATTATCACTAAAAAACAGAATTACAGTTGATTTCTACTCATTGTCTTTTTATATATATTTTGAAATGTTATTCAATGAGCATGTATTACTTTGTAATAAAAGAACTTTTTCTTAAAGAAAATGCCTCAAAATATTAAAAAACTACTAAAGAATTTTTCAACCCGATGACAAATACATGAATTCACTGGCCCAAGAGCCCTCAAGGGTCACAAAAACATAATCCAATACATTTGCAAAAACCTATTATAGCTGCACTGCTATTTATGGCCTCAAATCAAATTGACCTGCTCAATATGATTTAGGTTATAGCTAGGGGAAATGTTTGTCTTGCTAAATTTAAGGAACAATAAAATTGACAAGATGAATCTGAATCTAAACCTTGTCAGGCAAGACCAGTATTTATACCAGTGGAGACCTCATGTTCATACAGATGATGTCTTACCCAGCTGCTTATTCCCTCCTTCTCTGATGGCTGCTATCTCTAGGTTCCAGATCTCCCAGGCAATGTAGCCAATTTTTAAGTCTAATAAATGTTTTAAAATATAGCCTTAAGGAAAAACGAAAAGAGAAAATCCCAGGACAGAATTTCACAGCAGTTTTAAGCATAACTTTGATTCTAGCTCCATGATCTTTGCTGCCTTTGAAATAATGAATTTGTTATTACCAAGAGCAAAGGGAAACTACAAAGGCAATTAAGAGCTCATTTTGGAAAAGATCCATTAAAGTTTCTCATTATGATCTCCAATAAAATCAGAGATATGGTGGTATTTATATTTTTAAATTTAGATACCACAGCATACATAAATATTAGCATGCATGTTCTTCCAGGGTTAATATTTCCCTGCTCCTTAATCGTCT
>NW_011494661.1:2456399-2471040 GCF_000754665.1 Bison bison bison | reverse complement strand
GAATTTTTAGTTGAAATGTGATTGAAAACCAATGTAAGGCAGTCTAAATTTTAGAAAAACTGCTTTCTAAATCTTACTTTTTACTATTTTATGGTGGACTGTGCTTTCAGAGAGATTTTAAAAATGAAAGACTTTGTATTAGCAAAGTGTTCAAACTGCTATTAACAAAAGAATCTAAATATTGTTAATTTAAAAATATACAAAGTGCTACTCACCAAAATGTTCACAGTTGTCACCTCTGGGAAAGGCATGGAGTAAAGATCAACTAAATTTTTTCTCTCTACTCTGTATTATTTGAGCTTTCACGGTAGTATATATTCATGTATTACTTATGTAATTAAAAGTGAATAGCATTTTTAAAAATTTATTTTATTGAAGTACAGTTGAATGGTGTGTTACTTTCTGGTGTACAGTAAACTGATTCAGAAGTGAAGTTGCTCAGTAGTGCATGACTCTTTGCTATCCCATGGACTGTAGCCTACCAGGTTCCTCTGTCCATGGAATTTTCCAGGCGAGGGTACTGGAGTGGGTTGCCATTTCCTTCTCCAGGGGATCTTCCCCACCCAGGGATCGAACCCAAGTTTCCCACATTTCAAGCAGATGCTTCACCCTCTGAGCCACTAGGGAAGCCACATACACTTTCTTTTTCATATTCTCTTCCATTATGGTTTATCATGGGATATTGAATATAGTTTCCTGTGATACATGGTATGACCTTGTATATTTATTCTATATATACTAGTTTGCATCTGCTAATCCCAAACTCCCAATCCATCTCTGCCCCACTGCTCCCTCGGGTAACCACGTTTGTTCTATGTGTCTGTGAATCTGTTTCTGCTTCACAGATGAGTGCATTTGTGTCTTAGTTTAGATTCCACATATAAGTGATATCATATAGTATCTGTCTTTCTCTTTCTGACTTAGTTCACTTAGCATGATTATCTCTAGGTCCATCCGTGTTGCTGCCAATGAAATTATTTGATTCTTTTTATGGTTGAGTAGGATTCCACTGTATATATGTACCAATCTTCCTTATCGATTCATCTGTTGATGGCTATTTAGGTTGTTACCATGTCTTGGCTGTTGTAAACAGTGCTTCAGTGGACACTGGGGTATACGTATCTTTTCAAATTATAGTTTTGTTCATATATATACCCAGGAATGGGATTGATAGATCATGGCAACTCTATTTTTAGTTTTTTAAGAAACGTCCATAGTGTTTTCCGGGATTTCCCAAGTGGTACTAGTGGTAAAGAACCCACCTGCCAATACAGGAGACATAAGAGATGCAGGTTTGATCCCTGAACTGGAAGATCCCTTGAAGGAAGGCATGGCAACCCGCTCCAGAATTCTTGCCTGGAGAATCTCATAGACAGAGGAGCCTGGTGGGCTACAGTTCATAAAGTCTTAAAGAATTGGACATGACTGAAGAGATTTAGCACACACTGTTTTCCATAGTAGCTATACCAATTTACACTCCTGTCAACAATGTAGGAGAGTTCCCTTTTCTCCACATCATACACTGTCTCCAGCATTTGGAAAGTGAACAGTGTTTTAAAAAAAGAGTATTGCGTGTAGTTGTGTTTCATTTCCCACCATTACACAGCATGTATTTCATGCCAGGCTTTTCAAGTTGTGGTCCTACTGGTGTACCAGAGAACTCTCTAGGGACAAAATAAACCTGGATTTACTCTACTATTAATTATTTAAAGCCATGTTTTTATGTTAAAGTAGATAGGATGCAAAATTTGCTTAAATTATTAATGTAAACCATGAGACCTCAATCAAAGTCATATTTGCTGTGAGCCACTTAGGGTTCTAGCTTGTAGGGAAACTTGAGAATCACTAATTCTTGTCTCTTTAAGAGCTGAAGTGAACTTTGGAGAAGCTTAGTGACTTGTCTAAGTCATAACTTCTCATTTCCATTGTTAAAGAAAAATTATCATGACACTTGTTAAAAACAATAAAGAAGACTTTATGCCAAACTATTGCAATAGGGAGAGAGATTGATCTCAACTCTGAATACAGCAGAGACAGTGGGATTTATAACCAGAGTGGGAAGGTCTATAAATAGAAAATTACTAAGAGGAGATTTCAAAGGAGAGGGATTCTGGCTTATCAGGATTCCAGCTAAAGGTGGACCAAGGCAGAGGCATTGCAGGGAAAAGGGCTCAGAGGACCATGACTAAAGTTTAGTCAAAGAGGGAGTCTTTGTGACTGTGAGCTCTATTTTTGTTTGGCTCTTTTCTTCCAGCCAATAGCATCTGCCACCAAGATTTTGTTTTGGCTAATTGACAAAACCAGTCTTTGGTTGGGAGAGTGAAGATGGTAAGGTGTGGCAGAGTTTTGAATACTTTCATGGACCTTCAATTTTCTAACAGTTAAAACAAAGAAATAAAATATGTTCTTTTATTTCTAAAATATTTATGGGAAAACAGAAGCATACTGCCCATGCAATAGTTAAAAAGACTTAAAAAAAAAATGATTGTCCTTACACATCTGTAAGGAAATTATATGAATTCTGACCTCAATCTATCCACTTCCTACCCAAACACAAAGCATGAAATGATACATCTGCTAAAAATGGTAGAGCTTTGCTTTAATTCCTCCTCTCTCAATTTTACAAACAAATTCCAAGAGGCCAAAGGAAACATATTATTTTGAAAGTGTAGTTCATTTCTCAAAGATATTATTATTTCCCTCATCACACAGTATGAAGTTTCATGTGGTAGCCCATGTAATTTTTATAGCTAAACATATGGTTCAAGGACAAAACAGTCATGGTCCACAGAAAGCAGAGATTCAACAAAATGGCAGCCATTGCTTCACTTAAGTGGGTTGATCCTAACTTTCTTATATATCTGGGAAAGTGTATAAAAAATCTTCATGATTTAAATATCCTGGGGCACTATTCATCACAGAAACAAAGTGAAAAAGAAGTAAGTTAATTTAAGGTTTATTATCTTTAAAGAGATTTAGTGTTAAAATTCTGATTGCCAATTTGCACCATATTTATGTTTGGTTATGGAAGGCTTCAATTCTCTCTTTATGCACCTTGGCTCCTGTCCGTAGGCGGATACCCATTTTTTTTCCCTTGGAAGAGATGTTGGGATTTGAGGTTGGGCCAAGAAAAGCTAAAGCGGCTAGGAGGCACTTACAGATGGAGATAATTAGCATATTAAAAATAGGCCAGCCAGATTTTTTTTTTTTTTTAATCAGGAAGTAGAGGGGTAAATGCTCTCTCTGGCAAGACTATAGAAGCTGTGTGGACAGAGGAAATGTGATTCAAATTCTGGTATGAGAATGGTATTTTACTTGAACCAGGTTTCAAAAGACTGAAGCAGGAGTTCCTTTTACTGGAAACCATGGAGTTGGCGGGCTTTGTAGGGGCCTCCCTTGAAATTCTGCTCCAAGGCCACTGTTTTGAATTTTGTTTGAATATCTTAGAATAGGAGACCCTTGGTTTCAGAAGACACAGGATAAACATGGTGAACTCTATTGCCTTCTAATGCCTGCTAGCGGAAGTGGCATTTCTGATACCACCTCCCATTGAGAGAGGATTATAGAGGAAGGCAGTAGGTGGGAACCACAGCCCTAGAACAAAACTGCTCAGGCTTCCAGGGGCTATTTTGCCAATTCTAAAGCAAAGGCTTGAGGCTGATCTGGATTCAGACACTATCAATGGGATATGTTTGATTGCCAGATAATTCACTGCAGTTTCCTGAAGTTCTGATTCACAGACTGAGCCCTTCATATCATATGTTCCACTCATTCTCCGAAGTTTACTGTTATTCAAAACAGAAAAGGGGGTGTCTGTCTGGAACTGGGCTTCTCAATGGGTGGTGTGGGCATTGATGACTAAATTATGCATGTAGGCCAGGGGTTTTATAACAATTAATAGAAATGAGAAATTCCTCAATTCTAATGAATAACTGGAAGTCTAGTTAGCTGTCTTTTGCTGAGTCTACCTACCATGGATTTTACAAATACAATATCTTGACAATTACTTTTTTGAGCTTCCTTTTTTCCATACAGGTAATTAAATGCTACAAAAGAATGTAGAGAAGATTTTAGAAATTACATGAAAAGCTAAGAAAAAGGTGAAGGGAAAATTATTAGTCTGGGATGGTTTCATTAATGACCTACTTAGAGAAAGTGAAGTAAAAGTGAAGAAAATGTTAGTTACTTGGTCATGTCTGATTCTTTAAGACCCCATGGACTGTAGCCCACCAGGCTCCTCTGTCCATGGAATTCTCCAGGCAGGAATACTAGAGTGGGTTGCCATTCCTGTCTCCAGGGGATGGAATTAGACCAAACGACTCTTGTCTTTATTTCCATGGCTGTAGCTCTATAATTTAATAAGCAGCCACTCCTATTGTCAGATAGGCACTTGGGTTTGCATCATTAGGATCAATATCAGGGTAGGGGAAAGAGGAAGAGGTACACTGCTTGCTTTCAACATGTCTTGTTTGACTTTATATGTGTGTTTCTAAATTTTCAACCAGTCCATCCTAAAGGAAATCAGTCCTAAATATTCACTGGAAGGACTGATGCTGAAGCTGAAACTCCAATGCATTGGCCACCTCAGGCGAAGAACTGACTCATTGGAAAAGACCCTGATGCTGGGAAAGAATGAAGGCAGGAGGAGAAGGGGATGACAGAGGATGAGCTGGTTGGATGGCATCACCCACGCAATGGACATGAGTTTGAGTAAACTCTGGGAGATGGTGATGGACAGGGAGGCCTGGCATACTGCAGTCCATAGGGTCACAAGGAGTCGGACACAACTGAGTGACTGAACTGAACTAAAATTTTCATAAAATTGCAAATTTTAAAAATGGAAAATAGCAACAACCCCAAAGTAAGAATAAAATTTTATTCAGGTCCAGCTTCCTAATATGTATAATTCTCCTTCAGTTCAGTTCAGTTCAGGTGGAGTTTCAGCTTCAGCATCATTCCTTCCAATGAACACCAGGACTGATCTCCTTTAGGATGGCCTGGTTGGATCTCCTTGCAGTCCAAGGGACTCTCAAGAGTCTTCTCCAACACCACAGTTCAAAAGCATCAATTCTTCGGTGCTCAGCTTTCTTTATAGTCCAACTCTCACATCCATACATGACCACTGGAAAAACCATAGCCTTGACCAAATGGACATTTGTTGGCAAAGTAATATCTCTGCTTTTCAATATGCTATCTAGGTTGGTCATAACTTTCCTTCCAAGGAGCAAGCGTCTTTTAATTTCATGGCTTCAATCACCATCTGCAGTGATTTTGGAGCCCCAAAAAATAAAGTCTGACACTGTTTCCCCATCTATTTGCCATGAAGTGATGGGATTGGATGCCATGATCATAGTTTTCTGAATGTTGAGCTTTAAGCCACCTTTTTCACTCTCCTCTTTCACTTTCACCAAGAGGCTTTTTAGTTCCTCTTCACTTTCTGCCATAAGGGTGGTGTCATCTGCATATCTAAGGTTATTGACATTTCTCCCGGCAATCTTGATTCCAGCTTGTGCTTCTTCCAGCGCAACGTTTCTCATGATGTACTCTGCATAAAAGTTAAATAAGCAGGGTGACTATATACAGCCTTGACGCACTCCTTTTCCTATTTGGAACCAGTCTGTTGTTCCATGTCCAGCTCTAACTGTTGCTTCCTGACCTGCATATTGGTTTCTCAAGAGGCAGGTCAGGTGGTCTGCTATCCCCATCTCTTTCAGAATTTTCCAGTTTATTGTGATCCACTCAGTCAAATTCTCCTTAGTCCACTTCTAATATTAAAGACATAGTTCTGGGAGTTATATGAAAATGAGATAAGAGGCTGTGTAGATCAAATATTTGTGCCCCACCCCCAATATTTATGCAGAAGCCCTACCCTCAATATGATAGTATTTGAAGATGGAGCCTTTGGAGGTCATTAGGGCTAGATGGTGTCATGCGGATGGGGTCCTCAGGATGTGACAGATTCCTTATACACAAAGATAGCAGAGAGTTTGCCCTCTTACTCTCATCACCATGTGAGGGCAGTCATCTACAAACCAGGAAGTGAGGTTCCGCAAGAACCCAACCATTCTAGCACCCTGATCTTGGGCTTCCAGGCTCCAGATTATTAGAAAATAAATTTGTTGTTTAAGGTACCCAATGTCTGATACTTTATTATATAGCCCATGTTGATTAAGAAAGATGCCCAGAGTTCTTAGAGTGATCCATGTGGCCATGAAATATGTCATAATATTAGCCATACTACATTGCATTTCTTCCAGAACTGTATATATTTTAGCAAGGGAAAACACCAAAGAATATTCAAAAAATATTGTCTTACTACCTGTTGGATGCCTTACTTCATAAATAGCATTTAAAATGACCATCAAAGTTTTTTTTTTTTTTTTTTAATTTACCACAAGAAATATGGCATTCTACTGTGTTGTTGGCTACATTATGGTGTTGGGTTACACGTGCCCCTTAGCTTTGGTCAGAATTGCTTTGGCCAGTTATGAGATTCACATTGCTGCTTCAGTAGGTGATCCTCTGACAGAAAGAGAGAAGCAGTATTTTCAGATGTAAACTAGTCTGCCAGTTAATTGTCATTAGTATCAAGGCTTATAAGAAACACTTTACACAGAGAAAAAGATTGGCTTGGTTCTGTAAACTACTGAAAACTGTGAAATTTGGAACTTGGTTTTGCTTGTATTGAAAGCACGTTTAACTCTTCATTTGAATCCTGAAGGTTGACCTGGTGTAGAGTGTGTGGAAGTTAATATTACCAACTTAATATTAAATTAAACTTGGTTAAAATTTTAAGAAGCACAGATCACAAATCCCAGTGATAATTAATGAGAAAATTTGAATGGAGATATGAGAATTCAAAGCATTGAGCTGGTCATGATACTGGAGTCAAGATAAAGGAATGGATCATATTTAATTATAAGATATCATAAAGTTATAAACAACATAAAAAGCACTAGTAAATGGAGGTAAAGTCCAATTCCACTAAAATTTCTTTAACCTATGTATCCTTTTATCCTGAAATGACTTTCTGTCCAGCTTGCTTACTAAGCAGGATGCCAGGTAGCAACTACTCCTTGAGGGTGTCTATGTAGGAGAGGCTTGAACCTCAGCTTACATGAGTCTACACAGAAATCATGTGTCTTTCTGTGATAGGGGAGGATGGGAAGCCAAGAGGGGTACCCCTGAGGCCACCCTCACCTCCCAAGATCCCTTGAGAGGCTGCCATGACAGAGGAAAATTTTCTCTAGACTCTCATTTTTGGGGTGAACAAAGGAAATGATTTTTGCCACAAATCCAGGTTTTAAAACACCATAGAGATTCTCATTCTTTCACATGCCTGCTTGAGTAAACAGACTTGGAACTGGACAAATTCCAGAAAGTAGAAGGAAAGAGTTGACGACACAAGAATGTCATTTTTACAGGTTGATGCATCTTCTTGCTGTGGTTAGTGTGGCAGATGAAAAATAGTTACAAAAAGTGCAAGTAGGTTAATCTGAGACTATTGATTATTTTTAAAAATATTTATTTTTTTGATGTACAGTTGACTTACAATGTTGTTGTGTTTAATTTGCTGTACAACAAAGTGATTCAGTTATATATATATATAACATATATATAATATATTCTTTTTCATATTCTTCTCATATGGTTTATCACAGGATATTGAATATAGTTCCCTGTGCTATAGACCTTGTTGTTTATCCATTCAATATATAATAGTTTGCATCTACTGATCCTGAACATTCCTCTCCCATCCCCCTCCCCTTGACAACCTATTTTCTATATCTGTGAATTTGTTCTATTTCAAAGATAAGTTTTTTTGCTCCATCTTTAGATTTCACATATAAGTGATACCATATGGTATTTGTCTTTCTGACTAACTTCACTTAAAGTGATAGTCTCTATGTCCATTCATGCGTGCGTGCTAAGTCCCTTCAGTCGTGTCTGACTCTTTGCAATCCTATGGACTGTAAATTGTCAGGCTCCTCTGACTATGGCATTCTCCAGGCAAGAAAATATTGGAATGGATTGCCATGTCCTCCTCCAGGGGATCTTCCTGACCCAGGGATCAAAGGAGAAGGTCTCTTACCTCTCCTGCATTGGCAGGTGAATTCTTTACCACTAGCGCCACCTAGGAAGACCCTAGGTCCATTCATGTTGCTGCAAGTGGCACATTGTTTAATTTTTTACGGCTAGTATTCCATTGTATATATGTACCACATCTTCTTTATCCAGTCATCTGTTGATGGACATTTATGTGGCTTCTGTGTCTTGGCTATTGTAAGCAGTGTTGCTATGAACGTGGAAGTGAATGTATCTTTTTGAATTAAAGTTTGTCTGGGTTTATGCCCAGGAGTGGGATTACTAGATCTTATGGCAACTTGACTTTTAATTGTTTTGAGGAATCTCCACACTGTTTTCCACAGCGGCTGTGCCAGTTTACATTCCCAGCAACAGTGTAGGAGGGCTTCCTTTTCTCCACAGCTTCTCCAGCGTTTGTTATTTGTAGACTTTTTAATGATAGCCATTCTGACTTGTGTGAGTGGTACTTCACTGCAGTTTTGATTTGCATTTCTCTAATAACTAGTGATGATGAGCATCTTTTCCTGTGCCTATTGGCCGTGTGTATGTCTTCTTTGGAGAAATGTCTATTTAGGTCCTCTGCCCCTTATTTGACTGGGTTGTTTGGGTTTTTTTGTTATTAAACTGTATGAGTTGTTTGTAAATTTTGGAAATTAAGCCCTTATCAGTCGCATCATTTGCAAATATTTTCTCCTAGTCCATAAGGTTATCTTCTCATTTTGTCTATGTTTTTCTTTACTATGCAAAAGCTTATATGATTCATTAGGTCCCATTTGTTTGTTTGCTTTTATTCTATTGCCATGACAGACTGACCTAAGAAAACATTGGTATGATTTATGTCAGAGAATATTTTGCCTATGTTCTTTTCTAGGACTTTTCTGGTGCCATGCCATATATTTAGGTCTTTAAGCCATTTTAAGTTTATTTTGTGTAAGGTGTGAGGGTGTGTTCTAACTCCACTGGTTTACGTGTGGCTGTCCAGCTTTTCCAACACCACTTGCTGAAGAGACTGTCTTTTTCCCATTATATATCCTTGCCTCCTCTGTTGAAGATTAATTGACTGCAGGTGTGTGGATCTGTTTCTGGGCTCTCTATTCTGTCCCATTGATCCATATGTCTGTTTTTGCGCCAGTACCTCATAGTTTAGATTACTGTAGCTTTGGAGTATTATCAGAAGTCTGGGAAGGTTATGCTTCCTGCTTTGTTCTTTTTTCTAAGGATTTCTTTGGCAATTCTGGGTCTTTATTCTTCCATATAAATTGTAGAATTATTTGTTCTAGTTCTGTGGAAAATGTTGTAGGTTATTTGATAGTGATTGCATTAAATCTGTAGATTGTTTTGGGTAGTATGGCATTTTAACTGTATTAATTCCTCCAATCCAAAGGCAATGGATTTCTTTGCATTTCTTTAAATCATCTTTAATTGCCTTTATTAATGTTTTATAATTCTCTGCATATAAGTCTTTCACCTCATTGATCAGGTTTATTCCTAAGTATTTTGTTTGCTTTGATGCAATTTTAAAAGGAGTTTCTTTAACATTCCTTTTCTGATATTGCATTGTTAATGTAAATAAATGCAACCTCTTTATGTTAATCTTGTATCCTGCTACCCTGCTGAATTTATCAGTTCTAAGTAGTTTTTGTGTTGAGTCTTTAGGGTTTTCTATATGCAGTATCATGTCATCTGCATATAATGACAATTTTACCTCTTCCCTACCAATCCGAATACTTTTTACTTCTTTTTGAGACTATTTGATTCTTGAATAAACTACAGAGAATGAGAATTTTTAACTCTTATTATCATTAATTTAATTTATATTTGTTAAATTTACCATTCTTTCTCCAAAGTAGAATTTAAACTTAAACTATGAGCTAAGAAACCCACAGCACCCTTGATTAATGCTGAAAAACATTATAAAGATTTCCCCATCTGTCTACAATTTCTATGACAGCTTCTCGTCAAAGTGATGAAGTATTTGCATCCATTATCAAGCAAACAACCTGAATCCCCTGCCTTGAGATAGATCCCGCAAAAAGTAACTACTATTTCAAAGGCTTTAGAAATCCCACAGACCTATTTTTGCTTTATAAGAAATTCTACTTCAATGTCATAAGGCAAAGTAACTGACAAAGTGATTATAGAAAACAGCTAGCGTTCAGAAAGTTTGATGAGTTCTGTACCTGTTCACATCTTCGGTTTGATGTCTGTTTTTGAATCCTTTATGGTCTACCTTCTTCCTTTCATCCACTTAACATCCCACAGTGAAGTCCTCTTGGGGACAAACTTTTCTTTCAGATGCTTTTCCTTTCTCCACCCACTACCAGGAGCAAAATCATCAATAATGACTGGGATCCTGAGTCTACCTGAAATGAAGAGAAATGTAGAGTCTTTCCAGGAACCAAAGAAATTCTAGGTTTGCATGGGTTTGAGAAGGAACAATACTGAGGATTCCAATATCAAAGAAGGCTTAGAAATAAGAGTCCAAAGCAGCTGGCATGTCAACCAAGTATTTTTTAAACCTCTCCATGTGCTCAGAGGTAAACCAGTAAGAAAGGGGTGAAAGTGAAAGTGAAGGTATCAGTCATGTCCGACTCTTTGCAACCCCATGGATTATACAGTCCATGGAATTCTCTAGCCCAGAATACTGGAGTGGGTAGCCTTTCCCTTCTCCAGGGGATCTTCCCAGGGATCAAACTCAGGTCTCCCACATTGCAGGTGGATTCTTTAGCAGCTGAGCCACAAGGGAAGCCCAAGAAAGGGTAACAATTGGGAAATATCAACCAAAGGTGTGAAATGAGGGAGCAGTAGCGTAAAGGAATCTTACTGATCTAATAGTCTGTAATTCATGTTCTTTTCCATTGTAGAGCTTTAGCATTAAGGTAGATTGGGAGGGAGCCCAATCCTATGTGTAGCAAGTTTACAGTTTTCTAGGTTATTATTTGCAAGTCATTTAAACTTTTTGTACAGATCATTAAAAGAAAGACCCTGGCCTAGAAAGAAAAACTCATGTAAATCAAAATGACATTGACCAAAAAAGAAAGAAAGAAACTAACAAGAAAGAAGTATGTAAAGGCCTGGGAATATAAGAGATAGGTAAATTTGGGATCAATGAGTTAGGATTACAGTTAATACTTAGCAAATGTTTATTTAACACTAGTATTTGCTCAAAATGTTATACTTATTATCTCACTTAATAGAGAGGTAAAGTAGTCATCTTAAGCCTGCACAGATACTTATTACACTTGAAGACAGAAAACTCGATTCTCTGCCTCCAGGGCCAATGGCCTAGTGTTTTTAACTCGGCACGTGTTCATAATCTGGAGCCTTAAAGTCTCCCAAACTGATGGCCTGATTTTAATTGTTCAAAGGAGCAAGAGCAATTGCTACTAGATGCAATTGACTACGGAGAATTTGTTTTTACAAGTAGCCAGTTAACACGAATGAATTATGAGGTGACTTGTCACTGGCAAAGATCAGAGATCCTGTCTCTCAGGTACCCACAGGGGTTGGAGAACTATATCCTTGGGCTCTTCCCTCTTAAGGGTCTGTACTTTTTGAAGGGGAAGGAAATGCTGGAATGAGGACTACTGTCACCACAGGGTCAGCAAGAAAGTCAGTCCTCTGAGAAGAGCAGATCTAATGGTGAAGTCAGCGGCCCAAGATAATGAAAGAAACCCTGGGGGAATAAAAGCAGGAAAGAAACAATCTGGAGATGGTTAACAGGAAAATACTAGTGCACTTGCAAGAAAGAAATCCATCAGTATAAAGTAAAAACTGAAGAACCCCTGGGAAATAGAGAAAATGCTGGAGAAGTCAAGGGTTTCTTCAATTTTCTTTCTCCTTGGTCTCCAGGTAACAGTTATATGGCACAAACATATTTTATGGGATGAGATGTTAGAACACTGCTTTCATACATGTAAAAGAGCTAGTCATCCTCTGCCCCTGGATGGAAATGGACGTGTTTGGTCACCACAGTTGTTGTTAGTTACTAAATGGCCCCACTTCAGTTAAAATGTAGCAATCAAAATTCAGAAAGTGGTTAAAAGTTGCTGTCTCTCCCCACTCCCAGATTCTTCTCTCTTCTTACCCAGAATTTCTATTCTTCCTCCCACTTTGCTGGTCCAAGGGTGACCCCTGACCCTTCTAGGGTTGGAGCTGGAGAGAAGAGGAGACTTGAGCGAGATTTCTCTGAGCTTGGATGCTCTATGCTACCTGGAGCATAATGCTCTTCATAGCCCCTAGCAATCTAGCAATACCACCCTCCAACTTCTCTCTCTAACCCTTTTGGAAAAGACCTAGGATGCCTCCAAGGCCAAGTTTTCTCACCAATGGTCCACATCACACCCAAGGGAGGTGCTCACTACTCAACAGACCCAGTGAACTCCAGGGTGGCTGGTGGGTCCTTTAGCTTGCCTGTCACACATACCCAGCCAAACTATCATCCCGAAGATTTCTCAGGAGAGAGTCAGATACAAGTCCACTGTGTCCTTCAACCTTGGAGGACATATAGTGAACTCTCCTGGTGGTTCAGTTATAGATCTGGCTTAAGGAAAGTGACAGGCATCTCTCAGAACTTGCCCTTGTAGAGGGCCTGGGCTGTTAGTATGGCTCTCAAAAGAAATTCTCCTGAGAAGTTACACTTCAATCTCCTCTACCCTTTTATTGTCCTGATAAGGATGAGGAATGTTAAGGACTGTCTACTAGTTCTCAGTCTCTTACTTTTTCATCTCAATCCGGCACTTCAATTTAGAATAGGTACCTGTTGTTTTGCAGCAAAACTTCCATTCCACCATCCTGTTACATCCTGCCTATGTTGTATATTTGGTATTTTCCATTTTTACATATAACCCAAGTTTTCCAGACCTCACCAGATTGGGAGTATAAAATAAATTTGAAGACTATTTTTATGCCAAAATTATGATGGTAAGAGTTCCAGCTGGTTGGATGACTAGTAATTTGTGCATGTCCAAGTGTTCCCAAGTTATTTCAGGGAGTTCACCAAAAGGATGCTACTCACATACCCACAAGCCAGTCTGTAACTGCGTGGTATCTGGTTTTCCCTTCCTTTCCTACCCTGGCTTATAATTTTCCACATTCTCTGCCTGCAGATTTAAAGGGTGTCAGATCCTTGCTGGTTTCTAAAGTGGGGCGGGGAGGGGAATGGCCTCTTCTCCAACTGATTGCCACATTTGGTCCAGAAATTAACTTTTGGCCATCTCCTTCATCCCATAAATCCTTTCTCTAGTCACTCCTAAAAACAAAAAATAGTGCCATTATTTTTGTGAATGCTACTTTTCTGACCTTGAGTGTATAACCCAATCTAAAGTTCTAAAATAATAATAACTCCCATCCTTAATTTCCCACTAGCCACAGATACCAACACCCCTAGATTCCTTCCTTCTCTTCTCTGCTGCCCAAGTCTGAAATAGAAGCCTCCATACCTAGTAGTGTACGGAAGGCAAGGGGAGTAACTCATGGGCTTCTGCTGGCTAAGGACGTCCAATATTATTTTTCATATACTTCCAAATTCAAGAACTACTCAGAAAAAATGTAGAGCAGATGACACCATATATAGTCTGCTGCTAATGGAGTTCAGTTCAGTTCAGTTCATCCGCTCAGTCGTGACCGACTCTTTGCGACCCCATGAACTGCAGCACGCCAGGCCTCTCTGTCCATCACCAACTACCGGAGTCCACCCAAAGCCGTGTCCATTGAGTCAGTGATGCCATCCAACCATCTCATCCTCTGTAGTCCCCTTCTCCTCCTGCTCTCAATCTTTCCCAGCATCAGGGTCTTTTCAAATAAGTCAGCTCTTCGCATCAGGTGGCCAAAGTATTGGAGTTTCAGCTTCAGCATCAGTCCTTCCAATGAACACCCAGGACTGATCTCCTTTAGGATGGACTGCTTGGATCTTCTTGCAGTCCAAGGGACTCTCAAGAGTATTCTCCAACACCACAGTTCAAAAGCATCAATTTGGTGCTTAGCTTTCTTTATAGTCCAACTCTCACATCTATACATAACCACTGGAAAAACCATAGCTTTGACTAGATGGACCTTTGCTGACAAAGTGATGTCTCTGCTTTTTAGTATGCTGTCTAGGTTGGTCGTAACTTTCCTTCCAAGGAGTAAGCATCTTTTAATTTCATGGCTGCAATCACCAACTGCAGTGATTTTGGAGCCCAGAAAAATAAAGTCAGCTACTGTTTCCACTGTTTCCCCATCTATTTGCCATGAAGTGATGGGACCGGATGCCATGATCTTCATTTTCTGAATGTTGAGCTTTAAGCCAACTTTTTCACTCTCCTCTTTCACTTTCATCAAGAGGCCCTTTAGTTCTTCACTTTCTGCCATAAGTGAAGTCTCTGAGTCGTGTCCAACTCTTTGGGACCCCATGGACTATAGCCTACCAGGCTCCTCCATCCATCCATGGGATTTAAGGGTGGTGTCATCTGCATATCTGAGGTTATTGATATTTCTCCTGGCAATCTTGATTTCAGCTTGTGCTTCTTCCAGCCCAGCGTTTCTCATGATGTACTCTGCATAGAAGTTAAATAAG
>NW_011494661.1:2452012-2456299 GCF_000754665.1 Bison bison bison | reverse complement strand
TGCTTTTCTGGAACTCTCTTGCTTTTTCCATGATCCAGCGGATGTTGGCAATTTGATCTCTGGTTCCTCTGCCTTTTCTAAAACCAATCTCGAAGTTCACAGTTCACGTATTGCTGAAGCCTGGCTTGGAGAATTTTGAGCATTACTTTACTAGTGTGTGAGATGAGTGCAATTGTGTGGTAGTTTGAGAATTCTTTGGCATTGCCTTTCTTTAGGACTGGAATGAAAACTGACCTTTTCCAGTCCTGTGGCCACTGCTGAGTTTTCCAAATTTACTGACATATTGAGTGCAACACTTTCACAGAGTCATCTTTCAGGATTTGAAATAGCTCACCTGGAATTCCATCATCTCCACTAGCTTTGTTCGTAGTGATGCTTCCCAAGGCCCACTTGACTTCACGTTCCAGGATGTCTGGCTCTAGGTGAGTGATCACACCTTCGTGGTTATCTGGGTCGTGAAGATCAGGGGAACACATAAATATGTACAAGTACAAATGCAAAGAATAACTCCAGAAAAACCCACAGAAGACTGTAACAGTGGTTGCCTCCAGGGTGGGAACTTGGTGACTGGGGATCAGAAGAGAAGGCTTACTTCTCACTTTGTTTCATTTGTACCTTTTGAATGTTTTACATGCATATGTCTTCTTTATTCAAACTGCAGTTTTCAAATTCTGTTCCTTCCTGGGTGGGCTTTTGTAACCACTGTATCTAAGCAAGTATGACAGAAGTGATACTCTGTGACTTCTGGAAATGTCATTAAAAAATGAAGCAGCTAAAGAAAAAATGACATTTTCAAGATTACTTCATAAAAATATTTTCCTTCAGAAATATTTCCTCTATTGCAAAAAGATCTGCAATGAAAAAGCAGATTAAAATTCTTCCCTTTCCTGTGCATGATGATATTTTTCAAAGCAAAAATATTCTTTTCTAAAAAGCACTACTCTACAGTTTCCCCTCTTGTCCAGTGTTCTGACAAAATATAAACTCTTTTGGTTTAAGTCTTCATAGCACTGATGAATATAGACAGTGACAAATTGCAAACAGTGGCTGATTCATTACTTGTATTCTGTGTAATATGGATTCCACATCCCCTCCCACCAATGTCCTTTCAAATGAGCAAATATCAGAAGTTTCAAAAGAAGCAGAGACTTTAGTATTATTATCTCATGTATTTTTAATTGAGTAATTCTAAATTTATGAATAGTGTATCTAGAATGTGCTTTTACTTCCAGGAAATAAATGTATTGCTTATTATTTTTTCTCTTAGGTTCTGTCTACACAATAGTACAAAAAAGGGTTTAGTAAGGAAAAATGAACACCATGATTCATTGTCCTTATGACACTCACATGTTTTTCCTAACAATGAAATATTTTTCCAGATCCATACCAACTGGAGGGCTTCCCCTTTGACTCAGATGGTAAAGAATCTTCCTGCAATGCAGGAGAGCTGGGTTCGATCCCTGGGTTGGCAAGATTGGAGAAGGAAATGGCAAACCACTGCATTATTCTTGCCTGGAGAATCCCTTGGACAGAGGAGCCTGGCGGGCTATAGTCCTTGGGGTGTCAGAGTCAGACACGACTGAGTGACTAACACTTTCACTTTCATACCAGTGAAAGAGCATATAAAGGAAGAGGGTAGGGAGCAGGAGAGATAAGGACAGTAATTAGGGAGGTGATATGTGCAATCAGAGTGTGTGGATGATAAGAAGATTCAGTTAGAAAATCATCTGAACTCCAATAAGGTCCTGAGGGTTAACAGAACCCTTTTCTTTGAGACCCTTTCCCCACCACTCCTTCTCCTCAACTTGGGAATATGCTCAAGTCTCTTCCATCTTAAACTCTGTTTCTCCACACACACACACACACTCACACACCCTTACAACACTCCCAGAGAGACACACAGACCAAGATATACACACAGATACATACAGACATAGCCACACATATGGATAGACAGACACAGGTTCACACATGTTGTCATACACACACACACACACACACACACACAGGCATACTACCCACAGTTACCATCTTACACACACATACACCATTTCTAGGTGCTCCGTTCTCCAGCTCCCACCTCTTACTCTTCAGCTGTGAAAGAAGCCTTTTAAGAAGGATCTAGTCAAGGCTATGGTTTTTCCTGTGGTCATGTATGGATGTGAGAGTTGGACTGTTGAAGAAGGCTGAGCGCCGAAGAATTGATGCTTTTGAACTGTGGTGTTGGAGAAGACTCTTGAGAGTCCCTTGGACTGCAAGGAGATGCAACCAGTCCATTCTCAAGGAGATCAGCCCTGGGATTTCTTTGGAAGGAATGATGCTGAAGCTGAAACTCCAGTACTTTGGCCACCTCATGCAAAGAGTTGACTTATTGGAAAAGACTCTGATGCTGGGAAGGATTGGGGGCAGGAAGAGAAGGGGACGACAGAGGATGAGATGGCTGGATGGCATCACTGACTCGATGGACGTGAGTCTGGGTGAACTCCGGGAGTTGGTGATGGACAGGGAGGCCTGGCGTGCTGCGATTCATGGGGTCGCAAAGAGTCGGACACGACTGAGCAACTGAACTGAACTGAACTGAACTGACACTTGTTACCCCCATTCCATCTCCCTGTCCTTCCTTTTCTCTCTGCAGTCTGTTCCCAGATCCCCACATCATTAAATCACCCAAACCCCATGATGGCGAGCCCCTCCAGTACTTTTGCCTGGGAAATCCCATGGTCAGAGGAGCCTGGCAGGCTACAGTTCATGGGGTTGCAAAAGAGTTGGACACAACTTAGCAGCTAAACAAATTCCATGCATACATTTCAGTCCTTAGTTTCTCCAACCTCTCTTAGCATCTAACACTGTTTAATGATCCCTTGCTGAAAAACACTTGTCGGTTGAGTTTTGTGAAACTCTTTTGTCCTTATTTTTCTCTTATCTTTCTGACTACTCCTCATTTATTTAACAATTTTATTATTTTTAAATTATTATCTCTTCCATATATTTTACATATCAGAAACTACAGCTTCTTCTTTCACCGAGCTTACAGACAATTGGGGAAGAAAGGCAGTAAAATCAGCAAATATTATAAAAATCCATAAATGTCATGAATGGAGAGCAGGATGGTGGGACATGCCATGGGCATCTGAAAACAGTGGCTAAAATTGATTGAATTTCTCACTGGGAAAACAGTGACGTGTTATCTTCTTTAACCTTCAGTATAAGTTATGTATGATTATCTTCATTCTTGAGAGGGGGAAACCGAGGTCTAGAGGTATTAGGTAATTTGTAGCCTACTAGATAAGTTGAGGAGGCAGAATTAAACCCCGAAGTCCAAAGAATGCTTATTCTATCCCACCATACTCCCTCTAGGAAGAATGAATGGATCCTGGGGAAACTGCTGCACAATTTATTCTGTTTTAGGGAGATGGGATAACTGTCTTCCTACCTGTATTACACACTATCTTACCACACCCTCCCCCACTTTAGCATGGCAGACCAGATCTTTGCTACTTTTTAAACCAGCCCCAAGGAGCCTTCCCCATTCACTTTTCACCACTTCTGTTTTTTTATCTTGTCCTCTTTACCCTTACCTCAGCCCCACCATTATATTCCCAAAGAATATTTAATGTTATGGTCATAAAAATTTTTATGACATTGTCTTATTTTCCTTAAAGTCAAATAATATGCATATTATTACAGTCTGAAAGACCACATATATGTGCATAAAAAGACTAAAAGGATAATCGTAAAAATATTATCAATAGTGATTTCAGAAAGCTTTTATTATAAGTGATTTTTATTTTCTTGTTTATGATTTCTGGGTTTTCCAAGAGATCATTGATAAAAAAATGTATTTTATTTATTTATTTATTTTTTTTTTATTTTTTTATTAGTATACATGTGTTCCCCATCCTGAACCCTCCTCCCTCCTCCCTCCCCATACCATCCCTCTGGGTCGTCCCAGTGCACCAGCCCCAAGCATCCAGTATCATGCATTGAACCTGGACTGGCACTCGTTTCATACATGATATTTTACATGTTTCAATGCCATTCTCCCAAATCTTCCCACCCTCTCCCTCTCCCACAGAGTCCATAAGACTGTTCTATACATCAGTGTCTCTTTTGCTGTCTCGTATACAGGGTTATCGTTACCATCTTTCTAAATTCCATATATATGCGTTAGTATACTGTATTGGTGTTTTTCCTTCTGGCTTACTTCACTCTGTATAATAGGCTCCAGTTTCATCCACCTCATTAGAACTGATTCAAATGTATTCTTTTTAATGGCTGAGTAATACT
>NW_011494661.1:2448214-2451912 GCF_000754665.1 Bison bison bison | reverse complement strand
TCTGCTGATGGGCATCTAGGTTGCTTCCATGTCCTGGCTATTATAAACAGTGCTGCGATGAACATTGGGGTACACGTGTCTCTTTCCCTTCTGGTTTCCTCAGTGTGTATGCCCAGCAGTGGGATTGCTGGATCATAAGGCAGTTCTATTTCCAGTTTTTTAAGGAATCTCCACACTGTTCTCCATAGTGGCTGTACACTTTGCATTCCCACCAACAGTGTAAGAGGGTTCCCTTTTCTCCACACCCTCTCCAGCATTTACTATTTGTAGACTTTTGGATTGCAGCCATTCTGACTGGTGTGAAATGGTACCTCATAGTGGTTTTGATTTGCATTTCTCTGATAATGAGTGATGTACAGATGGCTAACAAACACATGAAAAAAAAATGTATTTTAATAATAAAAATTGAACAAAATGTTTGGAATAGCTACTATACCAAAGTACCTTTCTTTCATAGCATAGTTATCAAATCCTCTGCAATTTGCTATAAAACAGAAAACAAAGGAGGCAGTTGCATTCATAGCCATATTGTTAAGGTTGGCTACACTACGTGTATTATGTATGTGACTATTTAAGGTAAAAAAATGAAAAGTGGATCCATTTTCACTTAGGTGGTAGCAGCTCCTCTGGCAGGCAGCATATGCAGGCATGGACCGAGCTGAAATCATTTTTTCCTACTTTCTAAGTTCTGTAGGAGTGAAAGCACAGTATGTATCTTAATGCTCTGTCTCCCAACAGGGGCTCTGGTATGTCTGTCTCAGCTGGAAGCAGCTCTTTGCACATGTCTCAGAATCATAATGAAAACAGTCTCTTCTGGAAAATAAATGTGTCTAATATAGAGGTCATAAATACAAAAGGGAAAAAAAATGGTGTCATTAGCCATCTTGACCCCAACTGACTGAATCCCTCTTACCCTTACAACATCATTCTTCCTTTTTTCAACCTAATGCCATCTGGTTCAAAGATTTGGGGCTATTAGCATCATTAAAAGTAATCTTAGAAACTTGTAATTTACATGCATCAAGGGTTTTAAGGCCAATGAGCTCTATAAAATATCCTGCAAGAACCCAGATTTCCAAAACACATTAAAAGAGCAATGGTTTTGCTTCTGTCTTTGAATTTAGTTTTAACTGTAGTCTTTCTCTCTTGCTCTCTCTCTCCCTCAGATTGTCCTGAGCCTTATACCTCAGGGTTCCTACATACCACTGTCTCAACTGCTTTTACTACCCATCCTTTAGTTTCCCATGAACTCTTTAAAAAAAGGATCTCAGAATCACAAAATTTTAGAAGGGACCTTGGAAGTCTCTGTTCCAACTGTCTCTTTTTTGTAGATGAGGACACTGTAGCTCACAGAGATTAAGTGATAATTTGGATTATCAGGATTACAGCAATAACTCGCAGCAGAGAGAGATTCCTAACTACCTGCATGCTGACTCCCTTGAGTCAGTAAATTTCTCCTAAGGCAAGGACTTCGAAAACCATGTGACAGCATTAGAGCAAACTGTAATCTCAAGAAAGCCAATGCTGTTTTCCCAAGACTTTCCAGAGTGCTCCTTGAAACTCAAGGCCTCCATGACATCAACAACTGTTTGTTTAAGAGCTACTGCCTGCCTAGTTACTATATGCATCATCTCCAACCTTCTGAACAACCTTCAAAGTATCTATCAAAATTCCCCATTTTCTGATGAGGGGCCTGAATCATTGAGAGATGTGAGCAATTTGCCTAAGACCCCATAGCTGAACATAGCAGATCCAGGACTCAGACCCATCTCTTAAATACTTTTTTTGTGTGCTAGGTTGCTTCTCCTTCCATGATACCAGATCTTAAGTCCAAGGACAAAGGGATTTATCTGTGCCTCTTTTTAAAGGGCAGGACAAATATTTAAGGTTTGTAATAAAACATATGCATAGTATACTGCTCTTGTTTTTATTCATTCATTTATTCATTAGTTCGGCAAGTAGGCATTGGAAACACAGGCATTAATACAACACTCCAGAAAGAATTCTAAAGTAATCATATTCAGTAGAGAAATCAAATACTCAGAGACTTTAATCACTTAATGCACTTAATAGGTTGTTCTGGGATATACACATAAAAAGAAAATGCATTTAGAAATGATTCTGAAGGTAGCAAAATAGTAGATGGTTGGAAAGCAAAGAACTACACAAAGAAGGAAATTATTTTGCCAGGTCAAGAGAAAGCAACATGATAATCATTTTCCAGTGTATGAAATGTTGTTATCCTAACAATGATAACAGACTGTTCTCCATTTCTAAATGAAATGAGACAGAAAGAAGTATAGGAAGGCATAGATGGCTTGCCTAAATGTATTCAGTAGTCTCCTGGGCATGTTTCTAAATTTTGGTTTAATTTATGGAAAAAAGATCATAAAATTTCCAGAATGGTGGACTCTAATCACACAAGAGTGTATAAACTCTGGTGGTTTACAAACGATAAATTATGATTTTCTTTAAGTAAGGTACATGTGAAGAGAAGAATGGGGGGGAAATGACATTGAAATAGCTGACATCTCCAAAATTGTGTAGAATGAAGCATGTTAATATCACTATCCTGCAAAACACCTAGTTTTACCACTTTCCACCTAAAGTTATTCTAATTATTCCTGGAGAAGAGTTAGCCAATATTTCCATGACCATGTATATCTTGGTGGCCACAGCCTTGCCCTTCTCTGTCACATCTACATGTGATTTGGAGCAGGTGTTATCTGAAGAGCTCCCTTCCCAAATCTTTCCTAATGCAAGAACCCTTAAGTTTTATAGATGTAAAAACTACATGGGTAATCACTGGTGCTGACTCACAATTATGGGGCCAAAATAAAACTAAGGAGATGAAGTAGGAAGGAGAAAAAAAAGGTCAGTAATATATTTAGAAGGGATTCAGGAATGACACTTGAGCAAGCTTTGTATCTCTCTTTTATTTATTATTGTTTTTATTGATGTACAGTTGTGAAATATTATATATTACGGGTATACAATAGAGTGGTACAATTTTTAGAAATTCTACTCCATTTATAGTTATTATAAAATATTGACTATATTCCTTGTACATTACAATATATCCTTACATAAAAATTTGTAGCTTTATATCTTTTAAATTCCTGTGTAAAGTCAGTTGCTCTGAAGATTAGTACCTATTTATAGTGGTGTGAAGATAAGTGAGTGTATTATATGCAGTATATATAATGCTTACAGTAATGTCTAGCATTTGTTGTGGTTTAGTCACTAGGTCGTATTCCACTCTTTGTGGCCCCATGGACTGTAGCCCTCCAGACACCTCTGTCCATGACATTTCCCAAGCAAGAATACTAGAGTGGGTTGCCATTTCCTTCGCCAGAGGATCTTCCCAACCCAAGGATTGAATTGGGTTCTCCCCAACTCCAGTGTTCTTGCCTGGAGAATCCCAGGGACAGAGGAGCCTGGTAGGCTGCAGTCCATGGGGTCGCTAAGAGTCAGATATGACTGAGCGACTTCACTTTCACTTTTCACTTTCATGAATCGGAGAAGGAAATGGCAACCCACTCCAGTGTTCTTGCCTGGAGAATCCCAGGGATAGGGGAGCCTGGTGGGCTGCAGTCCATGGGGTCGCTAAGAGTCAGATATGACTGAGCGACTTCACTTTCACTTTTCACTTTCATGAATCGGAGAAGGAAATGGCAACCCACTCCAGTGTTCTTGCC
>NW_011494661.1:2447469-2448114 GCF_000754665.1 Bison bison bison | reverse complement strand
AGATCAGTAACCTCAGATATGCAGATGACACCACCCTTATGGCAGAAAGTGAAGAGGAACTCAAAAGCCTCTTGATGAAAGTGAAAGAGGAGACTGAAAAAGTTGGCTTAAAGCTCAACATTCAGAAAACTAAGATCATGGCATCTGGTCCCATCACTTCATGGGAAATAGATGGGGAAGCAGTGGAAACAGTGTCAGATTTTATTTCGGGGGGCTCCAAAATCACTGCAGATGGTGATTGCAGCCATGAAATTAAAAGACGCTTACTCCTTGGAAGGAAAGTTTGACCACCCTAGATAGCATATTGAAAAACAGAGATATTACTTTGCCAACAAATGTTCGTCTGGTCAAGGCAATGGTTTTTCCAGTGATCATGTATGGATGTGAGAGTTGGACTGTGAAGAAAGCTGAGCGCTGAAGAATTGATGCTTTTGAACTGTGGTATTGAAGAAGACTCTTGAGAGTCCCTTGGACTGCCAGGAGATCCAAGCAGTCCATCCTAAAGGAGATCAGTCCTGGGTGTTTGTTGGAAGGACTGATGCAGAAGCTGAAACTCCAATACTTTGGCCACCTCATGGGAAGAGTTGACTCATTGGAAAAGACCCTGATGCTGGGAGAGACTGGGGGCAGGAGGAGAAGGGGATG
>NW_011494661.1:2442348-2447369 GCF_000754665.1 Bison bison bison | reverse complement strand
TCACCGACTCGATGGACATGAGTCTGGGTGAACTCCAGGAGTTGGTGATGGACAGGGAGGCCTGGCATGCTGCAATTCATGGGGTTGCAAAGAGTTGGACACAACTGAGCGACTGAACTGAACTGAACTGAATCGACTTAACAGTAACAGCAGCAGCTTCAGCACTGCAGGCAGATCTCTTTACCACTGCACCACCAGGGGGCACCCTGTAATGTCTGGCATAGAGTAAGCTGAATATTAACTATCATGACTGTTATAAATATGAGACTCCTGGCTCTTGTCTTAGGTTGAATTTCCTAGAAGCAGCCTCTGAGATCATGATTCCTTAATCGCACTGAAGAATTGATGCTTTTGAACTGTGGTGTTGGAGAAGACTCTTGAGAGTCCTTTGAACAGCAAGTAGATCAAACCAGTCAATCCTAAAGGAAATCAACCCTGAAAATTCACTGGAAGTACTTATGCTGAAGCTGAAGTTCTGATACTTTGGCCATCTGATGAAGAGAGCTGACTCATTGGAAAAGACCCTAATGCTGTGCAAGATTGAAGGCAGGAGGAGCAGGGGATGACAGAGGATGAGATGGTTGGATGGCATCACTGGCTCAATGGACATGAGTTTGAGCAAACTCCAGGAAATAGTGAAGGACAGGGAAGCCTTGGGTGCTGCAGTCCATGGGGTAGCAAAGAGTCAGACCTGACTGAGTTACTGAACAACAACAACTCCCTAGAGAAAGCAGTTAGGGAGGAAGGGAAGCAGGGGGAGGCAGCAAAAGAAGCCAAACTCTAGTAGACTTCAGACAAAGTCCCAGTTCCTGCCTGATCCTTTGAGGCATTTTGGAGCATAAATGCTACCTCAGCATTTGTCCTGCCTCAGGGCAAGAGAATTGGGGTTTCATACCCCCACATTGGAGTCATCAGGACATGTTTTACCATCTTTGCAAATAGCCCAGAGGCAGTTTCTGAAGGAGGTCCCAGTGACAAGCAGGTAGAAGAACAACACAGAGGAACTAGGGGCTGACACAGAGAGCAGGTAAAAGGGACTCGGGAAATCTGGGTGGAGCACTGACAGTGCTCTTTCCAGCACTCCAGCGGTACTATAGAGTCTCACCAGCATCCAGTGAGCCAGTTTTACTACTTGATTTATATTCAGCCATTCAACTAGTGTCCATGCAATACATGTGCACTCACTCTGACAACCTTGTTTCCCTAGCTTTGCTCCCTGACACCAGGAAAGTGATTGTTTCTACCAAAAGCCCCATTCTTATATAAGTGTGCATGCATGCTAAGTCACTTCGGTTGTGTCTGACTCTTTGCAAACCTATGTACTGTATCTCACCAGGCTCCTCTGTCCATGGGATTCTCCAGGCAAAAATACGGGGGTGGGTTGCCATGCCCTCCTCCAAGGAATCTTCCCAACCCAGGGATTGAACCCATGTCTCTTAGGTCTCCAGCATTGCAGGCAGATTCTTTACCACTAATACCACCTGGGAAGTCCCAAGTTAAGTGTAGCTTTCAGTAACAGTTGCTGCTCCTATAATTCAATAGCAAAGAAACAAATAACCTGATTAAGAAATGGGCAAAGGACTTGAATAGATATTTCTCTGAAGAAGAAATGCAAATGGCTCATAGTTATGTGATAAAGGTATTCAACATCATTAATCATCAGGGAAATGCAACTCAATACCACACTGAGATATCACTTCACACCTGTTAAAATGGCCATCATCAAAAAACACAAAAGATAGCAAGTGTTGGCAAGGCTGCGGAGAAAAAGGAACCCTCGTACACTCTAGTGTGGAAGTAAATTGGTGCAGCCGTCATGGCAAATCATATGGAGATTCCTCAACCAATTGAAGACAGAACTAATATAAGATCCAGCAATCTCCCTTCTGGATAGAACACCAAAAGGAATTGAAATCAGGAGCAAGAAGAGATTTCTGAACTCCCTTGTTCTTTTCAGCATTACTCACGATAACCAAGACATGGAAGTAACTTAAATATCTATCAACAGGTGAATGGATAAAGAAGATGTGGTGTAGACATACAATGGAATATTATTTATTCCTTAAAAAGAAGGAAATCCTTCTATTTGCAACAACATAGATGAACCTAGAGGGCATTATGCTAAGCGACACAAGTCAAAGAAAGACAAATTCTGCATGTTACCACTTACATAAGGAATCTGAACTGGCCAAACTTGTCAAGGCAGAGAGTGGAATGGCGGTTGCCAGACAGTAGGGGAAGGAGGTAATGAGAAGATATTAGTCAAAGAATACAAGTTTTGGTCCTGCAAGATAAATCAGTCCTAGGGATCCACTGTTTAGCCTAGAGCCTACAGTTAAAAACATTGAGTCGTATACTTAGAAATTTACTAAGAAGGTAGATCTTATGTTTTCATATCACTGAAATATAATAATAATAATAAAGATGGCAGGAGGTGGTAGGTTTGTTACTGGCATTGATTGGGTTGATGATTTCAAAGATACATACTTATCTCCAGACTCATCAAGTTGTGTGCATTATACATGTGCAGCGTGTCGTTCAGACTTTAATAAAGTGGTTAAGAAAAACAACAGTTAATCCTTTGGATAATATTAGCTGTTGGAGTCTCAGAGCAAGAAAAAGGTTAGAGAAGGAAAGGTAGGACAATTAGGTGAGATATAGCTGTGATGCAAGGCCAGTGGTGAATCCCCAAGGGCAGTGCCATGCACTTACTCTTCTCTGAGAGATTCAGAACGGAGGGCACTTGGTCTTGAAAAACATTCTTACCACCTCTGCACTCTAGTTCGATGTACTTTCTGACATGAAAGTTTGCACAAAGGAAGGACTTGGAGCCCAAGTATCCAAGATGTAGAAAAGCACACATTATGAGTGGGGTAATGACAGCCAAAGAGCCATCCATTGCCAAGCCTTTTGCTATCACAGAAGAAAAGAACTGACTGATTGTGTGTATGTATGTGTGTGAGCTCAATCGTGTCTGTCTATTAATGACCCCATGGACGGTGGCCCACCAGGCTCCTCTGTCCATTGGATTCCCCAGGCAAGAATACTGGAGTGGGTTGCCATGGCCTCCTCCAGGGGATCTTTCCAACCCAGGGATTGAACCTGCGTCTTTTATGGCTCCTGCATTGGCAGGCAGGTTCTTTACCACAAGTGCCACTTGGGAAACCCAATTAAACTATCACAAAGCTAATTTTTCAACTTCCAGATTATATATACCTCCCAACTCTCAATCTACCACTCATTTATTTTACTGGTTTTGCTTCTACAAAATCGCTTCCTTGAGTACTTATATTGTGAAGAACATTTGACTTTTCAAAATCAATTCTTAAGTTAACTATCCCCAGAGCACCTGAAAAATTGCCTATCTGATGGAAAAAAACATTTTCATTTTTATGCTCCAATAACTCAAAATTGGCACAGTGAATTTTTATCAAACATTTCAAAAGAGGGGAAAAAATCAGTTCTGGATTGAAAGTAAGAATAAGAAACTCAGAGCCCGTGGGGGACAAGAAACTTAGAATGAAAGTGCTTTCTCAACCAGAGCACTCCTGTTGAGACATGATAATAAAATGTTCACAGTAATGGAGACAAAATCCTAACTGGCACAGCCTGAACAAAAGAAAAAAAACCTTTGTATTTTTGGAGGCATATCTGTTTGTCCAGGCATTTAAGTCTTTCTTTAGACAAACATGTCACTTTTTATTGCTCACCAAATATTGAATTGGTTGGATTAAATCTTTGAGTCTGATCTTGTTTTACAAAACATGAAACCATTTTCCGAGAGTTGAGTGAGCCCATGGATGAAAGGCATGTATACATTGTTATTACACTCATCTTTCAATGGAGCTGAGCTGACAGGCAGTATCTAATCTATTTCCCCATTGTGCTTAAATTTTAAAAAGAAAAACACTGAAAAGATTTAAAACCATCTGCAAACCTAATTAACATGAACTCTAAGGGATTGTCTCAATTCTATTGTTATACAAGAATGCTATTATCCTAAGTATTGTTTGAAATAAGTGGGCCATAGCCAGACTGAAAGGCCATTTTTGGTATTTGGAAATTCTCCTGGCTCTAGTAGAATCTGACTTGCAATAAACTTAGAGTTCAGTGTGAAGTCTGCTGTTTTCACTAGCCAAGAAACTATTTATTAAACAGCTACTATGTAAAACTTACAGTGGCAGGTTAATATATCATAATCAGAATACATTCAATTTTTTAAGGAATAATAGCATTTGTTGGGCAATTCAAAGAGTCTTTCTGCAATGGGGAGAGGTAACAGGCTGTAGTTGAAATGCTAAAACAACTATATATGATGTAGTTGAAATATATATGTACACACATATGCTGCTATTTCATAGCTGTCTGTGAAAGTGACAACTAGATGACCAGATAATTTTTTAAAAGTTCACAAGAAGAGATCCCACCATATTCACTGGGAACAATCATATCATTCCTCTAGGAAATCCTTTCCTAAAGAGATGCATTGACTGGGACTTTAAAATGAGTGGCCAAAATGGTAGAGAGAAACCTAACTCCTAATAAATGTAGGTGATCTTGAAGCAGAGGAAAACTGTGTTTTTCCCAGGATAAGAATGAAAGCAGGGGTCTGCATAACCTAGGGTTGAGCAGGGAGGACAGAGATTTCTTGGCTCTTCAAAAAGCATAGAAGATGCAAAAAGCAAATTATAGACTCAAAGGAGTCTCACTGGGGCTTAAGGAGACTGCAGTTATTCACACAGACATGTGAGGGAGGCTCCACTAGGACTGCAGTTGTCTCAGCATGACAGGTATGAAGGCCAGTGCCCAAAGACCAGGATCAATTATAGCTCAGTGGTGGCTATCAGATGTCATAGGATGATTGAAGATCTGAGATTCTCACCTGGGTGATACTTTCAGTTCAGTTGCTCAGTCATGTCTGACTCTTTGCGACCCCATGGACAGCAGCATGCCAGGCCTCCCTGTCCATCACCAACTCCCAGAGCTTACTCAAACTCATGTCCATTGAGTCAGTGATGCCA
>NW_011494661.1:2420299-2442248 GCF_000754665.1 Bison bison bison | reverse complement strand
TTGAGTCAGTGATGCCATCTAACCATCTCATCCTCTGTCATCCCCTTCTCCTCCCGCCTTCAATCTTTCCCAGTATCAGGGTCTTTTCAAATGAGTCAGTTCTTTGCATCAAGTGGCCAAAGTATTGGAGTTTCAGCTTCAACATCAGTTCTTCTAATGCATATTCAGGACGGATTTCCTTTAGGATGGACTAGTTGGATCTACTTGCAGTCCAAGGGACTCTCACCAAGGGGTGATACTTTAGCCTCCCATTACCCAGACCGTTAGAAGGTTTAAGGGGAGAAAGAGAAGCAAAAATCAAGTTATTTCTTTGCACAGTGAGTTTTGTGGCTATAAATTCATGTTGACTGGACACAATTATACAATGCAGAGGTTGATTGAAGCCATGAAATTAAAAGATGCTTCCTGCTTGGAAGGAAAGCTATAACAAACCGAGCGTGCATGCATGCTAAGTCACTTTAGTCGTGTCCGACTCTGTGTGACACTACAGACGGTAGCCTGTCAGGCTCCTCTCTCCATGGGATTCTCCAGGCAAGAATACTGGAGTGGATTGTCATGGCCTCCTCCAGGGATAACAAACCTAGATAGCATATTAAAAAGCAGAAACATCACTTTGCTGACCAAGATCCATATAGTCATGTATAGGTGTGAGAGCTGGACCATAAAGAAGGCTGAGCATCACAGAATTAATGCTTTTGAATTGTAGTGGTGCTGGAGAAGACTCTTGAGAGTCCCTTGGACAGCAAGGAGATCAAACAAGGCAATCCTAAAGGAAGTCAACCCTGAATATTCATTGGAATGACTGATGCTGAAGCTGAAGCTCCAACACTTAGGCCGTCTGATGTGAAGAGCCAACTCATTGTAAAAGATCCTCATGCTGGGAAAGATTGAAGGCGAAAGGAGAAGGGGCCAGCAGAGGATGAGATGGTTAGATAGCATTACTGACTCAGTGAACATGAATCTGAGCAAACTCTGAGAGAAGGACAGGGAAGCCTGGTGTGCTGCAGTTCATGGTGTCACAAAGAGCCAGTCACGACTCCGGGATTGAACAACAGCAACCATTCTGTCATTCAATGGCATTTATTGGGCTACAGCCTTGAAACACTAATGTCTTTGGATGATAGCCATTATGTACAGTAAGTTCTAAGAAACATATACATGAATGATAAAATAAGCAACCCTGTCCTCAAGCTGGTTATAGCTAATTAAATAGAAAAGCATGTAAAGAAGTGATTGTGTTACAGAGTAATATGTGTTTTAATGGAACATAAACACAGCTTCTCAGAGGGGTATATAGGAGAGGCTCATTATGCAAGACTTGTAGAGTTTTTACATACTTTTAAGAGTTGAACCAGAGAGGAAGCATTTTACCAGACAGAGGAAACAACAAAGAATAAAAGCTTGCATATACAGCAAAACATAGAGGGTTTTAAAAAATGTGCAATTGACCCCTGAACAACACATGTTTGAACTGCATGGGTCCACTTTCACTTAAATTGTTTTTATTTTATTGATTTATTTATTTTGTGGCTGTGCTAGGTCTTCCTTGCTGTGTGTGGGCTTTCTCTCGTTGGAGCGAGCAGGGGCTACTCTCCAGTTGCAATGCACAGGCTTCTCACTGTGGTGGCTTCTTTCGTTGTGGAGAGTGTGGGCTCAGTAGTTTTGGCCTAGGTGCTTCGTTGCCCCACAGCATATGGAATCTTCTGGAGCAGGGATTCAACCCTTGTCACCTGCAATGCCAGGCAGATCCTTAACCACTGGACCACCAGGGAAGACCCCTGCTTTCATGTGAATATTTTTCAAAAAATACATTGGAAAAAAAATTTTGGAGACCTGAGACAATTTGAAGAAATTCACAGATGAAATTGGTAGTCTGGAAATATTAAAAAAAATAAAAAATATTCCATGAATGCAATACACATATATATATAGATACTGGTTGAGTTTTATATAGGCTTAAGTTAGTGATATTTCATATAAGATTAATAATGTGTTAGTTTTCTTACTGTTTTGTAATTTTACTTTCAAAGAATTAACATTACTGCACAGTATGCCCCACTCATAATTGGAGAAACTGTGTATCAGCCTGTCAAGACAGGTAAGTGGTTTTTTAAGAAATATTACAATGCTACCAATACTGTATTATGAATATGACTGAAATACTGTATGCCATGAAAATTTTACAAAAATTCATTTATTAGTGTGTAGGCTAGGCTACCCTGAGGCAATTGTATTGATTACTCTAGGCTCCCATTAACAATCATCCTGCTGCTTTTTTGTTATCAATACATAAATTGTTATACCTGCAAAGATATATGAGTTTCATTTTCACAGTTTTCATTATTGATGTCTTGTGTTAGTAATACATGTAATATCTATGTATTTTGTATCATATATGACATTTACATAGGTACTGACAGACGATTCATCTTGTAAATAGATGATGTGAACATACAGTGTCAATAAATATTAATACAATTCAGTACTGTGAATGTATTTTCTTTTCCCTATTATTTTCTTAACAAAGTTTTCTTTTCTCTCACTTCATTGTAAGAATATAGTGTATGATACATATAGGTACAAAATAAGTGTTAATAGACTGTCCATGTTCCAGTCAACAGGAGTCTATTAGTAGCTAAGTTTTGCGGGGGTCAAAATTATACGCAAATTTTCAGCTGCTAGAAGCTCAGCACCCCATGTTGTTCAAGGGTCAACTATAAATGGTTTAGAATAGATATGGAGTAGACTCCAATTGTGGAAAATACATTGGAAAGGTAGGCACAGGCCAAAATTATGGAATTTTTTGCATATCTAAAGAGTTCATTCTTTGTTTTTTGATTGTGTTTTAATTAAGGAGATTCTAAGAAAATTTTAAATGATTGCTAATTATCAAATAGAGTATTAATTTTAATTACCAATGGCCATTAAAAATATTTATCTATTTATTTGGCTGCACAAGGTCTTCACTGCAACATGCAGGATCTTTAGTTGTGGCAGGGGACCTCTTAGCTGCAACATGTGGGATCTAGTTCCCTGATCAGGAATTGAACCCTGCTACCTCCGCATTGAGGAGCTTCCCCAGTGGCTCAGCAATATAAAAACTCTGCCTGCAATGCAGGAGACTCGGGTTCGATCCCTGGGTCAGTAAGATCCTCTGGGAGGAGGGCATGGCAACCCACTCCAGTACTCTTGCCTAGAGAATCCCATGGACAGAGGAGCCTGGCGGGCTGTGATCCATAGGGTCACACAGAGTCGGACATGACTAAAGCAAATAAGCAGCAGCAGCAGCCCCTGAATTGGGAGCTGAGTTTTAGCTCCTGGATCACCAGGGAAGTCCCCTGATGACCTTTTAAATTACATCTTAATTATCCTCCTGGTAAGGTAGGGACTCCCACCTGACGGTTATGGGATGGCTGAATATATAACACCCAGCACTGGACACAGTGAAGTCAAGGGGAGTTTGTCATGTATACTTATAGCCCGGGGGAGCAGAATATTGCAACCATGCAAGGTCAAGGTTGCATTCAGGAAGAGAGTGAACCAGCAGGTGTTGTGGTAGGAGGCAGGTTCTGTAGTATTAAGACTGTGATGTGTCCCTGAGCTCTGCTGGGAGGATGTGATTGACTTGCTTGAATACTTCTGTGGGCTGGCAGAGAACAGAAATTCCTATTGAAATCCCAGAAACAAATAGGAAGGGCACCTGGTCCTCTCGATAAGGAGGGTGGTTTGACTAGGGAACATTATTAACAGGAATCCCTGGAGGAGGGCATGGCAACCAACTCCAGCATTCTTGCCTGGAGAAGCCCATGGACAGAGGAGCCTGACGAGCCACAGTCCATAGGGTCACACAGAGTCCGAAAAGACTGAAGCAATTTAACATGCATGTGTGCATTCACAAGAGTAAAGTAGGAAGGGGAACTTGGAATTAGATCACTTGAAGATGAAATGTTCTAAAATTCTAGTATGTTATTTAGAAAAAAATGTAGTACAGAGTATGTACTCAATAAATGCTCCCTTCTCTCGCCATCTTTTTTTTTTTCCTGATCTCCCCATAGAGTAGTTTGCATAACACTCTGCAATTCTCTTTTTTTTTTTTTTATTTATCCAATGAAGCTTTGTCATATGATTGTGCCCAAGTGATTTCCATCTCTAGAAGAGGTATCTGCTGCTGCTGCTGCTAAGTCGCTTCAGTTGTGTCCGACTCTGTACGACCCCAGAGACAGCAGCCCACCAGGCTCCCCCGTCCCTGGGATTCTCCAGGCAAGAACACTGGAGTGGGTTGCCATTCCCTTCTCCAATGCATGAAAGTGAAAAGTGAAAGTGAAAAGTGAAAGTGAAAAGTGAAAGTGAAGTCGCTCAGTTGTGTCCGACTCCTAGCAACCCCATGGACTGCAGCCTACTAGGCTCCTCCGTCCATGGGATTTTCCAGGCAAGAGTACTGGAATGGGTTGCCATTGTCGTCTCCAAGACGAGGTATCTAGCACTGCATATATCTCAGGATTCCCTACACTGCTGGGAAAGTGCCATGTACACAGTAGTTACTCAATATATTTATCAAACTGAACCCCAAAGCAGTCAAGTAATTTGACCAAAACAAGAATTAGCAGAGCCAAATCTCTTGACACCAATCACAGAATTTTTCCACTCTACCATAGTAGGGACTACTTGTATAGGGAATACTTCTTAAAGAATGAAGGAGGTTATTTTCTTTGGGAGGTCACATTGTCTCTAGAAAATTATTCCCAAAATATATTTCAACCACTTTAACATGCTTCCCTGATAGCTCAGTTAGTAAAGAATCCATCTGTAATGCAGGAGACCCCGGTTTGATTCCTGGGTCAGTAAGATCCCCTGGAGAAGGGAAGGCTACCCACTCCAGTATTCTGGCCTGGAGAATTCCATGGACTGTATAGTCCATGGGGTGCAAAGACTGAGCAATTTTCATTCACTTCACTAGTAGGATTTAACAGAAAATAAACATGAACAAAATAAAACATTAAGTTCTGACACAATATTTTAAACTGAAAATATTAGAATTTAATTAGTTCTTGATAGCTTCAAATCATTATTAGCCTTCCTTGTATACTACTCCTTTTTTCTTCGTTGCTTAGTCACTAAGTTGTATCCAACATTTTGCGACCCCATGGACTGTAGCCTGCCAGGTTCCTCTTTCCATGGGATTTCCCAGGCAAGAATACTGGAGTGGATTGCCATTTCCTACTCCAGGGTATCTTCCCAGCCCCAGGATTGAACTCATGGGTCTTACAATGGCAATTGAATTATTTACCATTGAGCCACCAGGGAAGCCCATTGTCTCTTAGTTAGACATTTCTTAATATATCTAAAATTGTTCAGTAGAAGACTGATGCCATAGGAAACATATGAGCCCATCCCCAGAACTGGATATCGCTGGTCTAGGGTGAGGCCCAGGTGGACATATACACCTCTAAGATAGATTTCACTGAGATTCAGTCATGTAGTCAAGTGCCTCTAGGATATTTCCACTTTCTGTGGAAGCTGTCCACAGACACCTGCAATACATACAAGACATTTCAAATTCACTTTTTTCTCCCATACCTGCCCCTTCTCCATATTCCCATTCTAGGAAATCACCATCACATCACCTCACCACCCATCCTCCAAGCTACCCAAACAGAAAACTTTGGAGACATTCTTAGTTTTTTCTTTTTCCTCATCCCACTCCTGCCAGAGTCAATTAGCACCAAGTCTCATGCATTTTCACTCAACACTCCTCAAATGTCCCCAAGTTCTCTATAACCACTCCTAATGACTTAGCTTATATCCATCATCCATCGCATGACTGAAAAATTCTATTCGGTTTATATCTTTGAATCAATCATTGAGCTACTAGAGAGTTCAGGGGAGACTATTATTCTGAAAATTCAAATCTGAGTGTGTTACTTATGTTGAAAGGCTCTCAATGACTGCTCTTTGCCTAAAGAACGAATTATGAGGACCTCCTTATCCATCCCCTCTAATCCTTTCTTTCAGAGTCCAACCCCATATTTCTACACACAGTCTAAGCTTTGGTCCTGAAGAAATACCTGGAGAGCTTGGAAATCACTCTTCAGTTCCATATTTTTCATATTGCTTCCTCTGCTAAGTATGTCTTCCACCAGACACCATAGGAATGAAAAAAAATCTCACATTCAGAAATCACACAGCTGCTGAAGTTCAAATCTTAAATCTGCTTCTTACGAGTGTATTACTTAACTTCTCTGATTCCTCTTTACCCTCTTAGTATGGGGTAATAAAAGTACCTACAAGAAACATTAACTATAAAAGAATTAATGTTTTTCCAATATTGAATAGATTGAATAGTACATGGTTTCCCTGTTTCCCCAAGGTTGTGCAAAGCATAGTTTTTATTTGAAAATTCCTTCAATAAATACACAAGTATCAAAAAAACCCACCCAGCTTAGCCTTGAGAAAACAAACATGTTTTTATTGAAATATATTGGATTTACAAGATTGTGTTAGTTTCAGGTGAACAGCAAAGTGATTTGGATATATACATAAATTTTTGCAGATTCTTTTCCATTATAGGTTGTACAAAATATCAAATATAGTTGCTAATTATTGTTGCTATTGTTGTGTTGTCACTAAGTCGTGTCCAGCTCTTTGCCACCCCATGGACTGTATGTAGCCTGACAGTCTCCACTGTCCATGGGATTTTCCAGGCAAGAATACTGGAGTGGGTTGCCATTTCCTTCTCCAGGGGATCTTCCCGACCCAGGGCTCAAACTCGAGTCTCCTGCATCGGCAGGTGGATTCTTTACCACTGAGCCACCTGGGAAGCCCATAGTCCCTTATACTATACAGTAAATCCATGTTGTTTCTCTACTTTGTATATAGTAGTATATACCTGTTAGTCTCAAAGTCCTAATTTATGCCTCCCCCTCTTTCCCTTTTGGTAACCATAAATTTATTTTCTAGGTATGTGAGTCTATTTTTGTTTTGTAAATAAGTTCATTTCTATTATTTTCTAGATTCTACATATTAATATAAGTGGTATCATATAACATGTTTTTCTCTGTCTGACTTACTTCACTTAGTATGATAATCTAGGTTCATCCATGTTGCTGCAAATGGCATTATTTCATTCTTTTTGTAGCTCAGTTGGTAAAGGATCTGCCTGCAGTGCAGGAGACCTGGGTTCGATGCCTGGGTTGGGAAAATCCTCTGGAGAAGGAAATGGCAACCCACTCTAGTATCCTTGCCTGGAAAATCTCATAGACAGAGGAGCCTGGTGGGCTGCAGTCCACGGGGTCGCAAAGAGTCGGGCACGACTGAGCAACCAACACTTACTTACTTACTTACTAATATTCTATTGTGTGTGTGTGTGCTGCCAGAGAAAACATTCCTGGAACCTAACAGGTTCCTCTAGATAAGTTTGCCTGGAGGGTGACACCTGGGAGCTGCCTTGCTTAGCTTTGAAGCACTCTCAGACTCACCAAATCACTTATTTCCATAAAGTATGACCCATGCTGAGGCAAGATGGGTTTAGCAATGTGCTCCCATGGTTGGATGTAAAATTTGCCAAAGTGAAATACTTGAACTGCCTCTTAAGTTTGATAGAACCATATCTTTTTACTCTGACCTCCTCTCTACCACACTCCCTTCCTGCTCAAGATACTTGAGTGGCTGTGGCATTTTTTAGGTTCAGATAAGCAGAGGTTGGGAGAAGGCAATGGCAACCCACTCCAGAACTCTTGCCAGGAAAATCCCAGGGACAGAGGAGCCTGGTGGGCTGAAGTCCATGGGGTTGTGAAGAGTTGGACATGACTAGGCGACTTCACTTTCCCTTTTCACTTTCATGCATTGGAGAAGGAAATGGCAACCCACTCCAGCCTGTTGTCTGGAGAATCCCAGGGAGAGCGGAGGCTGGTGGGCGGCCATTGATGGGGTCACACAGAGTCGGACACGACTGAAGTGACTTAGCAGCAGCAGCAGCAAGCAGAGGTTGAGTTGGGAATATGCCATTTCAACTGCAATTTGAAAATGAGTATTGGAATGTTGTAGGAAAGCAAGGTATAAATGACAGATTCCCAATTTTCTTATATCAGAGGTAACTCCCTTATACATCTTTAAATTTATTCATTAAATAAGTGAAAACATTTTAGATTAATAAAAAGTTAAGCAAAGGCCATCAAGATGAGTAGTGAAATCAAGAGGAATTAACTTTTCATTGGAAAGTGAATTGTAACCAAAAATTAATCAAATTATACCAAAAGCAATAATTCATTAAGAAAAAGAGATGCATTTACAAGAAAAGTAATGAATAGACTCTTAGAGTATTTGGTAATCCAAATGATGAAGGGGAACAGATCGTAGGAACATGTTGGAAAAATATTTCAAATACATATCTTCCTTTCTTCCTTTTGTCCTTAAGCTTATAAACTTAGGAGCCTGTCCCATTCTTTTAAAAAACAATTGGTTATAAATAAATACTGTCTTATATTAATAGTTATAATGTCCTGATTGTTTCTGTATATTCACTCTTTGCTTTCTTGTATAGAAACCTTTCTTTTTTAGAATAAGGTACACTGCCATATGTTGTCCTATAGCAATTCATGTCTGACCTCAATGGGTGCATAGGTAGATTCTGAAGAATTTACGTGGAAAATTATGCCCATGTTCAACAGTTTCAAGAATTGGTATGTGCCTGCATGTGTACCTAGTCACTTCCATCGTATCTGACTCTATGCAATCCTATGAATTGTAGCCTGCCAGACTCCTCTGTCCATGGGATTCTCCAGGCAAGAAAAACAACCCACTGGAGTGGGTTGCCATGCCCTCCTCCAGGGGATCTTCCCCACCCAACGATCAAACCCACATCTCTTGTGTCTCCTGCATTGGCCATTAGCACCACCTGGGAAGCCCCAAGAATTGGTTAAAAAACCATTAAATTTTTTTTGTTGTTCAAAAGATAAAACCTGAAAGTCACTGCATAATGAAAAAGCTTATTTTCAACATAGTCAAAATGATCATATGACTGAGTGTAACTATTATGCTTACTGAAGAGGTAGTTATATTTTATGAAACTGAGGTTTTGGTTAATGTTCTAGAGAACATTTGGGAGTGAGTGAATTTAGGGCATACAAGTCATTTTTACCTAGTTGACAAGGTGATAATTGATTCTTGATTACTTGACACGTATAACTGTCCCTGGCAAGTTTCTGAGTTCCACCAGATGTTAGGCACGGCTTTTAGAATGCTTAAGAACAGCCTCTCACAAGGTTCATGTCACTGCACCACTTCAGGGAAACAAAACCTTCATGTTTCATGTCATCAGAATGTGACTCCTTGGATATCCCTGTTACATAATACAGTTCTTACTCTGATGGGGACAGAAACCAATTCATTGCTCTACACAGTGGTTGTATGTTATTGATTTAAACCCCAAACTATATTGATGTCTCAAAGTTGGACCCTCAGAAAAAAAAAAAAACCCAAAACTATAATTTAAGCAAATTTAAGTGAAAACTCACTTTCTTCCTTGGCAGATTAATTTCCTATTTTTCATCTTTAAAGATGACACATGAGCTATAACAAAGGGGTCATCATTTGCTTTACAAAGGAAAATGAGAAATATTTAGCGACTCTTTCCTGTAAAAAAGGTCCCACTTCCAACAAAGTACCTTCCTTTATGGTATTGAATTTAATTATTCAATACCTTAAAAACAGAACTTTTAAGAGGCAAGTGAGGGACTTTCCCTTCTGGGAAGATGACGTACACATACTGTTTCCTATTGCTCCTGCTACATACAACTAAGACCCCTGGACGTGATACACAAGACAAACATAAAACCGGAAGGCAGAGAGAAGCCAGACCAGACGGGAACCTCGGGACCCAAAGCCCAACTTGATGATACATTCCTGGGGATTTCCTGTTTTCTGGTTTTTGAAGATTTTTTCTCATCTATCCCCAAGCGTAGAGCAATGAAGATGGTTACCTGGAGATGCCAATGAATGCAGACAAAGCAAACAAAAAACAAACTGACAAAAAAACCTGAAACCTGTTCTCACTAGCCAGAAGACCAGGAAAGGGACATCCTACAAAGAAAAAAAAATAAATATATATATATATATATATATATATATATAAGTATATTGCTGCATAGACTGTTATGGTGACTGTGGGTTGCCTTGTTGTTGGCCTTTCCCCCAGGATCTGAAAGAGCACTACAAGCAAAACGTTGTTGCCACGAGAGCAACCTTGGAGGGCTCACCCCCACTGCAGACCACGCTTGGGCTGAACTTGTGCAGTTACAGGGATCCAGCCCTCAGAGAGCTCTTGATGTTTGCTTGCTCAGTCATGTTCAAATCCTCACAACCCCATGGACTGTATCCCACCAGGCTCCTCTGTCCATGGAATTTTCCAGGCAAGGGTACTTGAGTGGGTTGCCATTTCTTACTCCAGGGGATCTTTCCAACCCAGGGATAGAACATGCATCCCTGTGTTTCCTGCATTGCAGGAAGATTCTTTACCTGCTGAGCCAACAGGGAAGCCCTCAGAGGGCTCTGCACGCGGTTTAATAATCTCTTGTTGCCATCTTGAAATTTGTAATGATTTTTGAACAAAGGGACCTGCTATTTCCTGTTGCCACTGAGCATCACACATTATGTAGCTGGTCCTGACTGTGGATTCTAAAGTGTTTGGTATTTGTGTTAACAATTGTTTCGTGTCTGACATTATGCTGTCAGCAAAGTGAGAGTAAATGTTTATCAAATAAAGCCTTGTTATATTAATATTTCATGATCATCAACTTTTAAAGCCTGCAATACAAATTGTACTTATACTGTCATTGTTATAAAGATATATATGAATATGATTCTAGCCAACCATGCATTATGAAAGGTCCCAAGCAAAGGGCACAAATCCAGTTTACTCAGTTTAGTACTTATATAATGTAAACTTGGAGAAGGTAGTCAGGTAACATTTATCCTGATGCCTCCACATTCTTCCCTGTATTCTCTTGTGCTTTCCACCATGAACACACAGCCCCTCTTGTTTCAGATCTATTCTCATGATAAAGTCTTATATATTATTTTCACTGTACAATAAAATTTTACCAATTAGTAGATAATTCTGGAATATTTTTATTTTGCTAACTCACTTCTAATTTTGGAATGCAACATCCTACCCAGTAGAAAAATGGTCAACATCAGACTTGAAAATGACAAAGGCACTCTTCAAAGGTCTCTGAAATTTTGCAAATAGGTGAGACCTAGACCTACTCTTAAATGATATGGTTACAAAATGGCAGAACTTTTCCAAAGAGCTATTTGCCCTGGTTGCTTTAAATTAAACATTTTATAAACTGTTAAAGGAAGCTGAGTTATAATTTTATGTTATAGTTTGATTTAAACACACACATAGAATAATTATTCTGATTTCTAAACCTATAGTTTTTTTGTTTGTTTTTCTCTGGAAGTTTCATTTGTTTTTGTTTGTTTTTATAATCCTTGAGCATTGCAATGGTTTATACTGAGATAAAGTTGGATTATAAATCTCTGTCTCTAATGGATTGCTTTACCCAATTCACAAATCACTTTATTTATTTCACTCACAGATACTCTAAAAAGGGAAAGATATCTAAATTTACAGTATAGCTGTTGCCATAATGTCCCTATGTGATCACATTTTAATCAGAAAAAAATTGCTGTATTTGTGCTAACATAGTAAACCATCAATCAATGCCTTGATGCATAAGCCAGCACTTCCCTTGGCAGCATACTCAGGGAGATGGAACAGAGGCAGGAATTCTGATGCTCAGACAATTCCCTGCTGTTCCAACAGCTCAGGGTCACTTATATGTTGACCCTGGTTTGTGACAGAACTTAACTAAGAAGGAATTGAAGAAATTTTATACTTTTACATATTTTTCTCTTAAGTAAATTTAGATATTGGGGCTTCCAAATTTAGATACTGGTGGCTCAGTGGTAAAGATTCCACCTGCCAGTGCAAGAGATACAGGCTCGATCCCTGGGCAAGAAAGATCCCCTGGAAGGGAATGGCTACCCACTTAAGTATTCTTGCCTGGGAAATGCCTTGGACAGAGGAACCTGGTGGGCTCCTGGGGTTTTGTCCATGGGATTACAAAAGAGCCAGACATGATTTAGTGACTAAAAAACAACAACAACAAAATGTATATATTGTCTTTCAATAACTCTTTGAGAAAAGGACTTTGTGGTATTAGAAATGAAAACAGTAATAGTTATACATTCAGAACCTCTTCTTAGACCCTGATATTTTTCAACCTTTTCAGTCAACTTCATCTTCCTTTCTAATGTGCTTGTGCTCTATTAGAAATATTTTTTACACATATCAAGGATTTGTTTAAAAGAAAACGTATCTTTTTTTTCCATAAGAAAGTATTGCAATATGATAGTCCTAAAGAGTTAAATAAAATAGTTTCTTCCTAATTTCCATGTTACAACATGCATTCTGGTTCAATTTTTAATCTCAAATATGTATTCTAGCCATCCTTTAATTTCAGTGGGATATGTACACAACATGTATTTGAAGAGAAAATTGTACCAGAGGTTGAAAAATATTTCAAGGATAAAAGTACAACTGAAGTGTTCAGTGAGATCTAAATCTTTATTATTTAAATGATGTTAAATATAAATCAAAGTTATTGACTCTTTGGTGTCTCAGACACTTGCTAGTGCAAGTAGAGGTTACACTATTCTTTTCTGCAAATAGTTGGATGGCATCACCGACTCGATGGACATGAATCTGAGCAAGCTCTGGGAGCTGGTGAAGGACAGGGAAGCCTGGGGTGCTGCAGTCTATGGGGTCCGGACAAGAGTCGGACACGACTGAACTAAGGCCTCGAGAGTGTACATGTCGGATATTGATGCTATTCCTCACATATTTCACTAGATGGCGCCATGAGCCTCTTAAATAGAGTACCAGACACAAGCACCCTTAATAACATGCATTTCTTTATTTCAGCATTTCCTTAAATTGTAAAATAGTCTTTCTGAAAAAAATTAATTACTTTTGCACATTCTATATTTTTATGTATACCTAAAACCTATGCTTTCCTATCAGTGTTTTTTAAAAGTCATAAAATTCCATTGGTAACTATAATTTTTTTTACCCAAACATTGCTATTTTTTTTTATGGTACTGGTTTTTCTTCTTTGATTGTGAATCATTTATGATGATTACTCTACTTGGTCTCATCCTGCCAAGCTGCCAAGGTTGCACTTGTAGTATCTTAACAGCTTAGTTTTTCAGAATGTACACATGTCTACGAGAAAATTAGAAATAATGGCTGATGGAAGGTAAAGAACCATACCCGAAGTCAGATCTACAAGAGAATGGTCACATAACCCAGCTCTCATAATCAGGAATCTTCACAGTATAATTTCTCTGATTTTTAAGATTTATTGAACGAAGCAAGCCATGAAGTGAGTTGGAAAATTATGGCCTCAGAGTAGAATCCTTCCCTTTGCTGATGTTGAAAAAGAAGTTTCTAATTTCCAGACTACTGAACCTCCATTAAACCGTAGGAGCTTGTCAGTATATAATTTCCACTAGTCTTTAGGAGAGTTTCTTTCTTTTATTATTTAATTAAAGTATCAGTGTGGAGATAATGGAGATAATGCGTATGAAGGACTAAATGTTCACAGGACGGGCTTGGACTCTGCTAGGTATAGGTACAAAGATCAACTGAAAATTGGAAACAGGAGGAAGAAACTCAGAGACAGACTTCTACAGCCAAGACCAAAAAGATATTCAAGACAAGGATCTCACATAGTTGGCCCTATGGCATTTTGCAATGCCTTGAACCCAAATTCTCTGGACACAATTCCTTAATACCTACTGCTGGGCTTCCCAGGTGGCGCTAGTGGTATAGAATTCACCAGCCAATGCAGTAGCAGTAGACATAACACCCTGGGTAGAGAAGATCCCCTGGGGGAAGGCATGACAACCCACTCCAGTATTCTTGCCTGGAGAATTCCATGGACAAAGGAGCCTGGCAGGCTACAGTTCTAGGGTCTCAGAGTCGGACACAATTGAAGCGACTGAGCTCACATGCTATTTTGCACAGAGCTTTCCTAGAAGATATTTTCTGATCAAATAGATCAAGTAACTAAAACTTATTTTAGTTATCAATAGGAAGGGGCAGGGATACCAGAAATTGGACCACTCTCCACTTTTTGACCTTTTATGGTCAGCTTAGGAATTGTCATGGCACCTGTGGGTGTGTTGTTTAGTATTTGCTAGTATATTTCAATGAGCGTATAATGAGGCTCAAGGTCTACTGGAAGTGGAATCTTCTGCCATCCTGGGCCTAGCTGGTTCTAACTAGTTTATGTCATGTCCTAGCTGGTTCAAACTAGTTTTTGTCATATAGCTGAAAATAGCTATGTCGTTCTTTTAAATGTTGTGCCCTGCCCCCTTTCCTCCCATCTCACTGGTAGAAAACACATATGCATGTTTGTCTTAAGGAGAGAGTTCTAAATGTATAGGTTGTTTACTAATTTCTGAAGAATTAACTCTGCAGTCATATCAGATATTGAGAAAGTATAAAACTGTCAGTTAGTAGGTGTGTGATCCTGAGTGGAATATTAACACCACTGAGCCTTAGTTCCTTGTCCCTAAAATGGGGATAATATTGATCTTACATAAATCCTTATACGGATTAAGAAAATTTAGATGTCGAGCCCAGGCCAACACTTACTAGATCTTCAGCCGATATGATTTTTTCACTTCTCACAACTCCCCTACTCAGAGTGATAGGATGTTATTTAAAATGGGCAGGTAAGCACTAAATTGATGGCATTTTAAAACAATGTAACAGTCTTTATTTTCTCAGTGGTTAGATTCACTATAACAGCAACATGTTGTTGTTATTTAGTCACTCAGTCCTGTCCGACTCTTTGCAACCCCATGAACTATAGCCCAGCAAACTCCTCTGTTCATGGGATTTCCCGGACAAGAATACTGGAGTGGGTTGCCATTTCCTTCTACAGGGAATCTTCCTGAGCCAGGGATAGAACCTGGGTCTCCTGTGTTGGCAGGCAGATTCTTTACTGTTGAGCCATCAGGGAAGCCCAATAACAGCAATGTAAAAGTCTTTAAAAACTTATAATTTCCTGCTTTCCATATCTCTAATTTAGAGATTATGCAAACAGTACTAGTAGCTCTCATAGTCTTATCTGATGGTTCTATAAGCTGATAGGTTTTCCCCTCTATTTCTCTTACTTGTCTGGGTAGTAACAAGGAAAGAGAATGCATTCCCAACCAGTACCCACTCACCTCAGCCACACAGGGAGTTCCCCTGGATCCTGAGCATAGGGCAAAAGGAACCCAACAACTACGAAGATTTTGTCTCTGTGTCCAGCTCCTTTCAGGAGAAGGAACAGTTCTAATCTTAGCTAATTGCCCCTGAAACAAAGAGCAGGATGTTGGCTAAAGGCAAAAGGGGAGGGGTTTGTGTCTGGTTTTGTCAGCAGTTTCAGGCAAAAATGAAAAAGTCTGTGTTTGGCTTTGTCATACGGGAATCGTGAGAGAGAGTGGACAGCAAATCCCAGATAAATCAGATGCAGGAGGATGGCTTTTTTTGGTAATCTGATTTTCAGAACATAAAAGGGTGAGGGATTTCAAAAGACCAAAATTTGGACAGGTTTCTCAAGCATCATTGTTTTCTGAAAGCACAGTTTAGTTCAGTTCAGTCGCTCAGTCGTGTCTGACTCTTTGTGACCCCATGAACCACAGCATACCAGGCCTCCCTGTCCATCACCAGCTCCTGGAGTCCACCCAAACCCATGTCCACTGAGTGGGTGATGCCATCCAACCATCTCATTCTCTGTGTCCCCTTCTCCTCCTGCCCTCAATCTTTCCCAGCATCAGGGTCTTTTCTAATGAGTCAGTTCTTCCCATGAGGTAGCCAAAGTACTGGAGTTTCAGCTTCAACATCAGTCCTTCCAATGAATTTTCAGGACCCATTTCCTTTATGATGGAATGGTTGGATCTCCTTGCAGTCCAAGGGACTCTCAAGAGTCTTCTCTAACACCACAGTTCAAAAGCATCAATTCTTCGCCACTCAGCTTTCTTTATAGTCCAACTCTCACATCCATACATGACCACTGGAAAAACCATAGCCTTGACTAGACGGACCTTTGTTGGCAAAGTAATGTCTCTGCTTTTTAATATGCTGTCTAGGTTAGTCGTAACTTTCCTTCCAAGGAGTAAGCGTCTTTTAATTTCATGGCTGCAGTCACCATCTGCAGTGATTTTGGAGCCCCCAAAAATAAAGTCAGCCACTGTTTCCACTGTTTCCCCATCTATTTGCCATGAAGTGATGGGACCGGATGCCATGATTTCTGAATGTTGAGCTTTAAGCCAACTTTTTCACTCTCCTCTTTCACTTTCATCAAGAGGCTCTTTAGGCTCTTCTTCACTTCCTGCCGTAAGGGTGGTGTCATCTGAATATCTGAGGTTATTGATATTTCTCCGAGCAATCTTGATTCCAGCTTGTGCTTCCTCCTGAAAGCACAAGGCTTGTACAAAGTTCAACATTGCCAGGCCCTTCTCCCCTTTAGTTCAAGATGAATGAACTCCATACATTGTTGGACAACTCAAAGGTGACCATGATGACCTGAGTGGAGTGAACCAGGATCTAAGAAACATTCTGATGGGGACTCTTGTTGTAGTTGTATCTATAGAATTAATTGAATTATCTGTTAAGAGGCATTGGCAGGGGTCAATTGTTTTGGAGTTCTGGAGATCAGTCATGCAAAGAGAGGGATGTCTTAAATGAAAACAGAAATGCTAATATAAAAGTTTAGGTTAAAGTGAAGAGATAGGAGGGAAACCATGATAATGTTTGGTCCAGTGGGATCCAAATGTTGGTGGATGGAAATCTTTTTATCACACAATACTGCTCATTGAAGTTTAGACATCAGTACTCTTGGTGGTGTTGTCTAGTCTTGGTTGTTGTTCGTTGTGTAGTTGCTAAGTCATGTCTGACTCTTTGTGACCCCATGAACCGCAGCACATCAGGCTTCCCTGTCCTTCACTATCTCCCTGAGTTTGCTCAGACTCATGTCCATTGAGTTAGTGAAGCCATCCAACCATCACATCCTCTGTTGCCCCCTTCTCCTCTTGCCCTCAATCTTTCCCAGCATTAAGGCCTTTTCCAATGAGTCAGCTCTTCACATCAAGTGGCCAAAGTATTGGAGCTTCAGCTTTAGCACCAGTGACTAAATGGTGCTATTCAATGACTATTCAGGGTTGATTTCCTTTAGGATTGACTGGTTTGATCTCTTTGCTATCCAAGGGACTCTCAAGAGTCTTCTCCAGCATCGTAGTTTGGAAGCGTCAATTATTCGGCACTCAGCCTTCTTTATTGTCCAACTCTCACATCCATATATGACTACTGGAAAAACCATAGCTTTGATAGATGGACCTTTGTTGGCAAAGTGATGCCTTTGCTTTTTAATACTGCTCACATAAAGACATTATGGCCCAAACATTTCACTAACTTCTTTAGTGGCCCAGTGACTTGGACAGGGAGAAATCCAGCCCATGCATGGTCTTCTGTGGTGGTGAGCCCTTCAAGGTTGGTATCATGTCAACAGGCTTTGGGCTTACTGGGTAGCTCAGCTGGTAAAGAATCAGCCTACAATGCAGGAGACTCCAGTTTGATTCCTGGGTTGGGAAGTTCCCCTGGAGAAGGGATAGGCTTCCCACTCCAGTATTCTTGGGCTTCCCTGGTGGCTGAGACTGTAAAGAATCCACCTGCAGTGAGGGAGACCTGGGTTCAATCCCTGGGTTGGAAAGATCCCCTGGAGGAGGGCATGGCAACCCACTCCAGTATTCTTGTCTGGAGAATTCCCAAGGACATAGGAGCCTGGCAAGCTACAATCCATGGAGTCGCCAAGAGTTGGACATGACTGAGCAACCAAGCACAGCAACAGGCTTGAGTTCAAAATGCTTCTTCAGAACCTTGGAAGAAGGCCAACAACAAGGCAACCTAGAGTCTCTGTAAGGAGCCATGCCATCAGATTTCTGTTGTCAGTGATGCCAAGTGAGGAGGGAGGGAGAAAATTGGGAAACATTAGTTGAAGGGCTGTAGCCAGATAGTGAAGGAAGCAAGAGGTTCAAATTTGATAAGAGTTGACAATTTGTGCAAGTTTAACAGTATCCAGTCTAACTTACAGGTAGGTAACTAGTTTTTCCAGAGTCAGGAAGGAACTCAACTGAATCTTAACCAAACGAGACAGAGTTTGCATGTCCATCAGTTACCTGCAATTTACAAAGAGATACAAACTAGTTCAAAGACGATGAACATATCGATGTGTCATCATCTTCATCCATCCTAATCTAAGCCTCCACATTGAAAGACCCACCTTAACCCAAACTTCAAATTCTCAATTAATATCAGACCTTGACTTTGCCTTTTGGAGACAGACACAGCTCTGTCAAGGGAGGCGAGACATAACAAGCAATAAACTCAGATTTGTCTTGTCAACAGTTGCATTAATGGTATACTTGGAGGGATGGCATTTGACAATTGAGTATCAAACACTGTTGGGTTGGAGAGCTGGGCAGTTTTTGGGTACCAGTGATGAAAGGAAGTGGGAATATAAGATAGGGTCAGGTGTCAGTTGAAACTTCTTCCAGGTGTGTGTCTTAATGAGTCTTAGAATGATCAAATTTGAGGCAACCTTCAGACTGAGAAACATATGAGATTTGACATTTCTATAACAAGAAAAATTTACTGAAGTCTTTAAAGCAGTTGATTCCATTTAGTTAAATTTGTTTTATGCAGTGTCATCCTCTATTAAGCATGCTTTGTGAACCTTTTCTCTCCTGATTATGAAAAGGAAATCTCCCATCTGGGATTAATCACAATGTCCAAACAAATAAAATTCTGATTTTAAGTTTAGTATCCATTTGTGTTTTATTAAATTATGTTTAAAATTAACATAACTTCTCACTAATATTTATCATCACCACCACCATCGCAAAAATTCAGGAAAGTAGACTAAATAAAATTTAAAAGGTAAATGTTTTCTGACTCTTTAAGGTTATTGTTGTTGTTGTTGAGTTGCTCAGTCATGTCCTACTCTTTGCATCCCCATGGACTGCAGCATGCCAGTCTTCCCTGTCCATCACCAACTCCCAGAGCTTGCTCAAACTCAGGTCCATTGAGTCGATGATGCCATCCAGCTATCTCATCCTCTGTCGTCTCCTTCTCTTTTTGCCCTCAGTCTTTCCCAGCATCAGGGTCTTTTCCAATGAGTCGAATCTTCGCATCATGTGCCCAAAGTATTGGTGCTTCAGCTTCAGCATCAGTCCTTCCAATGAATATTCAGGATTGATTTCCTTTAGGATGGACTGGTTTGATCTCCTTGCAGTCCAGGGGCGTCTCAAGAATCTTCTCCAGCACCATAGTTCTAAAGCACCAATTCTTTGGCCATTCAGCCTTTTTCATTGTCTAGCTCTCACATCTGCCTGCATTGCAGGAGACCTGGGTTCAATCCCTGGGTTGGGAAGATCCCCTGGAGAAGGGAAAAGCTACCCACTTCAGTATTCTGGCCTGGAGAATTCCATGGACTGTACAGCCCATGAGATCCCAAGGACTCAGACACAACTGAGTGACTTTCACTTTCACATCTGTACATGACTACTGGAAAAGCGATAGCTTTGACTACACAGACTTTGTCGACAAAGTGATATCTCTGCGTTTTAATATGCTGTCTAGGTTTGTCATAGCTTTTCTTCCAAGGAGCAAGTGACTTTTAATTTCATGGCTGCAGTCACTGTCCACAATTATTTTGAAAACCAAGAAAATAAAATCTGTCACTGCTTCCACTGTTTCCCCATCTAATTGCCATGAAATGATGGGACCAGATGCCATGACCTTAGTTTTTTGAATTTTTAATTTTAAGGTTACAGTAGGTGCTTTAAAAATTAGAATTTGTAAATATACACACTCCTTAATTTCTGTATCTAGTAAATGCTTTAATGAAGGTTTTTATTACAAATTTTTTAAAAAGGATTTAGCTATTAAAAGGGAAGTTTTACAACCCGTGTGAATAGACCTGTGAGAATAAATGTTAAATAGACAAGGACAGAGATGAAACTCTAATATATGATCGTTGGATTTCCGGGTGCCACATTTCTTCATATTCTGGGTTTCTTGGGCTTATGTGTATTGTTACATTATAATTGGAGACTTCCACCCAGTTCAGAGCTGATCTTTTCACAGCTTATGTACTCTTAGGTTAGTTTTATCTAATAGCTTCAGTCAAAACTCAGTTTGCATAGAAATTATGCATGACACAGAGGGAGGAAAAAGAAATTTTTAAAAGGGATAATAGAGATACCACTCTGTGGCTCTGAAACCATGATATTGTCCAAACATATTATAAACAAGAACTAAAATTGGTCCTTCCTTGGTATACTAGCAAACTAGGAAATCTTTAGCCATCTCTTTTGTTTCCAATGTCTTGTCAAGATTGTAAAACACACACACACATGCACTAAAATAATTTTCTTTAAATACAGATATGATAAACACTGCCAGAAGCTAAAACCTGCTGTTCAGTTCAGTTCAGTTGCTCAGTAGCGTCCGACTTTTTGGGACCCCATGGATTGCAGCACGCCAGGCCTCCCTGTCCATCACCAACTCCGAGAATTTACTTAAGCTCATGTCCATTGAGTTGGTGATGCCATCCAACCATTTCATCTTCTATCGTCCCTTTCTCCTCCTGCTTTCAATCTTTCCCAGCATCAGGATCTTTTCAGATGAGTCAGCTCTTCGCATCAGGTGGCCAAAGTATTGGAGTTTCAGCTTCAGTGTCAGTCCTTCCAATGAATATTCAGGACCAGAAACCTGCTATAAACAAGTGTGTGTTACTTTCCCTCCTCAGGTATTAATTTTTGAACTGGTGACTGTATTTGGGCGGAGGATTAACAATTCACTTTGGGTTTAAAGGCACAAGTGTGACTGAACTCATTGGAATTACTGATTAACATTAACGAGACTCAACTTAGCATTGGGCTTGTTGGTAAATGTCAAAATCCCTCATTAGGATTTCATGAGTACAATCAATACTACTAAAGGAAGTCAAACAAATTTGGTTGGTAGTTGTTTAAAAAAATACTTCAAAGGTACTTGAGACTAGAACAGGCAACATTTATAGGGACTAATCTTTGGATTATACTTTAAGGAGGTTATTCTGTTCTGGTGACTTTGCTTACTCTATTTGCACGGGAGGCGTATTTTCTTTCTTTCTGTTTTGTTTACCTCTTCTGTTGTTGCTTTTTAGTCACTAAGTCATTATTTACCTGCACATGATTTATACCCCACGCCCAAGATAAGAGAAACCCAGGTAAGATGGTACGTGTTGCAAGAGGGCATCAGAGGGCAGACACACTGAAACCATACTCACAGAAAACTAGTCAATCTAATCACACTAGGACCACGGCCTTGTTTAACTCACTGAAACTAAGCCATGCCCATGGGGCAACCCAAGACGGGCGGGTCATGGTGGAGAGATCTGACAGAATGTGGTCCACTGGAGAAGGGAATGGCAAACCACTTCAGTGTTCTTGCCTTGAGAATCCCACGAACAGTATGAAAAGGCAAAATGATAGGATACTGAAAGAGAAACTCCCCAGGTCAGTAGGTGCCCAATATGCTACTGGAGATCAGTGGAGAAGTAACTCCAGAAAGAATGAAGGGATGGAGCCAAAGCAAAAACAATACCCAGCTGTGGATGTGACTGGTGATAGAAGCAAGGTCCGATGCTGTAAAGAGCAGTATTGCATAGGAACCTGGAATGTCAGGTCCATGAATCAAGGCAAATTGGAAGTGGTCAAACAAGAAATGGCAAGAGTGAATGTCGACATTCTAGGAATCAGTGAACTGAAATGGACTGGAATGGGTGAATTT
>NW_011494661.1:2419004-2420083 GCF_000754665.1 Bison bison bison | reverse complement strand
TAATGTGGGCAGGAATCCCTCAGAAGAAATGGAGTGGCCATCATAGTCAACAAAAGAGTCCGAAATGCAGTACTTGGATGCAATCTCAAAAATGATGGAATGATCTCTGTTCATTTCCAAGGCAAACCATTCAATATCACAGTAATCCAAGTCTATGCCCCAACCAGTAACGCTGAAGAAGCTGAAGTTGAACGGTTCTATGAAGACCTACAAGACCTTTTAGAACTAATACCCAAAACAGATGTCCTTTTCATTATAGGGGACTGGAATGCAAAAGTAGGAAGTCAAGAAACACTTGGAGTAACAGGCAAATTTGGCCTTGGAATACGGAATGAAGCAGGGCAAAGGCTAATAGAGTTTTGCCAAGAAAATGCACTGGTCATAGCAAGCACCCTCTTCCAACAACACAAGAGAAGACTCTACACATGGACATCACCAGATGGTCAACACCGAAATCAGATTGATTATATTATTTGCAGCCAAAGATGGAGAAGCTCTATACAGTCAACAAAAACAAAACCAGGAGCTGACTGTGGCTCAGATCATTAACTCCTTATTACCAAATTCAGACTTAAATTGAAGAAAGTAAGGAAAACCACTGGACTATTCAGGTATGACCTAAATCAAATCCCTTATGATTACACAGTGGAAGTGAGAAATAGATTTAAGGGCCTAGATCTGATAGATAGAGTGCGTGATGAACTGTGGAACGAGGTTCGTGACATTGTACAGAAGATAGGGATCAAGACCATCCCCATGGAAAAGAAATGCAAAAAAGCAAAATGGCTGTCTGGAGAGGCCTTACAAATAGCTGTGAAAAGAAGAGAAGAGAAAAGGAAAGATATAAGCATCTGAATGCAGAGTTCCAAAGAATATCAAGAAGATATAAGAAAGCCTTCCTCAGTGATCAATGCAAAGAAATAGAGGAAAACAACAGAATGGGAAAGACTAGAGATCTCTCCAGGAAAATTAGAGATACCGAGGGAACATTTCATGCAAAGATGGGCTCGATAGAGAACAGAAATGATATGGACCTAACAGAAGCAGAAGATATCAAGAAGAGGTGGCAAGAATACACA
>NW_011494661.1:2399333-2418904 GCF_000754665.1 Bison bison bison | reverse complement strand
CACATGCTAGTAAAGTAATGCTCAAAATTCTCCAAGCCAGGCTTCAGCAATACGTGAACCATGAACTCCTGATGTTCAAGCTGGTTTTAGAAAAGGCAGAGAAACCAGAGATCAAATTGCCGACATCTGCTGGATCATGGAAAAAGCAAGAGAGTTCCAGAAAAACATCTACTTCTGCTTTACTGACTATGCCAAAGCCTTTGACTGTGTGGATCACAATAAACTGTGGAAAATTCTGAAAGATATGGAAATACCAGACCTCCTGACCTGCCTCTTGAGAAACCTGTATGCAGGTCAGGAAGCAACAGTTAGAACTGGACATGGAACAACAAACTGGTTCCAAATAGGAAAGGGAGTTTGTCAAGGCTGTATATTGTCACCCTGCTTATTTAACTTATATGCAGAGTACATCATAAGAAACGCTGGACTGGAAGAAGCACAAGCTGAAATCAAGATTGCCGGCAGAAATATCAATAACCTGAGATATGCAGATGACACCACCTTTATGGCAGAAAGTGAAGAGGAACTAAAAAGCCTCTTGATGAAAGTGAAAGAGGAGAGTGAAAAAGTTGGCTTAAAACTCAACCTTCAGAAAACGAAGATCATGGCATCTGGTCCCATCACTTCATGGGAAATAGATGAGGAAACAGTGTCAGACTTTATTTTGGGGGGCTCCAAAATCACTGCAGGTGGTAACTGCAGCCATGAAATTAAAAGACACTTAACTCCCTGGAAGGAAAGTTATGACTAACCTAGATAGCATATTCAAAAGCAGAGACATTACTTTGTCAACAAAGGTCCGTCTAGTCAAGGCTATGGTTTTTCCTGTGTTCATGTATGGATGTGAGAATTGGACTGTGAAGAAGGCTGAGTGCTGAAGAATTGATGCTTTTGAACTGTGATGTTGGAGAAGACTCTTGAGAGTCCCTTGGACTGCCAGGAGATCCAACCAACCATTCTGAAGGAGATCAGCCCTGGGATTTCTTTGGAGGAATGATTCTGAAGCTGAAACTCCAGTACTGTGGCCACCTCACATGAAGAGCTGACTCATTGGAAAAGACTCTGATGCTGGGAGGGATTGGGGGCAGGAGGAGAAGGGGACGACAGAGGATGAGATGGCTGGATGGCATCACTGACTCGATGGACGTGAGTCTGAGTGAACTCTGGGAGTTGGTGATGGACAGGGAGACCTGGCGTGCTGCGATTCATGGGGTCGAGAAGAGTAGGACACGACTGAGCAACTGAACTGAACTGAACTGATATATATATGCATAATGGCTTCCCTGATGGCTCAGAAGTAAAGAATCCACCTGCGATGCAGAAGATGCAGGAGATTCGGGTTCAGTCCCTGGGTTGGGAAGATCCCCTGGAGGAGGACATGGTAACCAACTCTAGTATTCTTGCCTGGAGAATCCCATGGACAGAGGAGTCTATCGGGCTACAGGCCATAGATTCGCAAAGAGTCAGACGAGACTGAAGCAACTGAGTACACACAGACGTATGCATAGCCATTCATTCAGAAAAACATTTTTGAGTGTCTCCTAGGCTGCTAACACTCTGTTGGGTGCTGGAAACTTAGAGTTAATGATAGAGTCCTGTTTCTGCCCTCACAGAAGCTTCCAGTCTAGAGAAGGACACAATTACAACACACTGTGGTAACATGGACGGAGGAGCCTGGTGGGCTGCGGTCAGTGGGGTCGCTGAGGGTCAGACACCACTGAGCAACTTCACTTTCATGCGTTGGAGAAGGAAATGGCAACCCACTCCAGCATTCTTGCCTGGAGCATCCCAGGGACGGGCGAGCCTGGTGGGCTGCTGTCTATGGGGTTGCCCAGAGTTGGACACAACTGAAGTGACTTAGCAGCAGCAGCAGTGGTAAAACAAGATAAAATGTGGAAAGTCCAGTGTGATTTCACAGCCTCCAGGAGGGGCACCAAACAACTCTGAGAATGGAGAAAGAAGTCAGAAACAATTCCTGGAAAATGTACCAATAAAATGAAAAGGTAAGTAGGAATAAGCCATGTCAAGGAAGGAAGAAAGGCAGCAAAGATTTTCGCATGTGCTGTAGGAATGTGACTGAATCAATCAAATCTAGATTATGGGCACTTTCAGAGTAAAAACTCTGCCTTATGTAACCTTTCTGTCTAGTTCAAGGATTGGCATTTGGTGCATGTACCATAAATGGCCAATGAAGGAAATAAAGGGAAAGATGCAGAGAGTTATAGTGTGACCAGAAAGTAGACACAACCTGCTGGTGGATGAGATTTTTTGATACCCTATACAAGTGATCCTAGGGGGTTAAGTGAGGTAGCAAAAGTTAATTTCATCAGGCCAAGGATGCCAACAAAACATGGAAAGAGACTTCTCAAGAGTTATGTGTTCCATTTGAAAAGTGTAAACCATGACTCAAGTGAGAGCTGTTTCTTATAGCCAGTTGGCACGTGACTCAAGAGTAGATCAATATGAGAATTAGACGTAAGTGTGTGAACCAAAATGTGGATGAAAGACTTCCCTAGTGGTCCAGTGGTTGCACTTCCAGTGCAAGAGGTACAGGTTCAATTCCTAGTTGGGGAACTAAGATGCCACACATGGTGTAGCATGGCCAAGAAAGTATAAACAAAACAAGGTGTGGATGAGATGTAAGGAAGGCATGAGAGCAGGAAAGAGTAAAAATCAATAGGTTAAAAAAGTACAAAAAGAAAACACAAAAGTCTTTGAGTAAGAAGTTAAACTGGGAATAAAAAGATAAACAAGTGGAAAGGAGCAAAATACAATGCAACAGGAAATAAGGTTTAATATCCATTCCAAGTCAAACTCATGAGAACAAATACAAAGAGAAAAACCTCCCAGACTTTTGGGGCTATATTATCAAAATACCTGAAGTCAGTGGACCAGAAAAATATACTCACCATTTATTATGACAGGAACAAGAGTTTCTACGTTATGAAATCAAACTGTTGTCAGGCAAACAGTTACTGATCATTTTTGGAAACTATTGCCCTGCTTTTTCTCCTTCAAAAGGGATTTTTTTTCTAACATGTATTTATGGCATTTGTTTAACCACAAGGAAACAGTCAAATTATTTTGTTTATAACCTCAAACCCCAAAACTTGTTCAGAACAGAAATATGAACTAGAAAAAAATTACATGGTAAATCAAACCCTCATTTTGGGGCTGGGACACTATGCAAAGTGGTTTATAATTTGTTCTTTGCAGTGTAAATGAAAACCCCAAGATATTGGCAGATGAAGAAAACTTTTTTTTTCCTTTAAAATTATCTTTTAGTACACATGAGAGACATTTCCCCATTCTATAAAAGTGTAGAAGAAAAATGACCTTTGAGAAAGTGGTAATTTTTAAGTCTAAAAATGTATTACTTAAGAAAAATGCAAATCAAAATTACACTGAGATGCTACCTCTCACCCATCAGATGAGCCAAGGCTGAGAGTTTAAAAACCCGTTCCATTAGCGAAGCTACAGGAAGACATGAGTGAAGATGGTGGCACTGCAGAAGATCACAGCCACTACGGAGGAAAATTTGACAGTATCTAATAAATGTGCACATGCATTTCCCTTTTGACTCAAGCAACACCACTTCCAGGAAACTGTTCCAGATAAACATTCCAAAACATAAAAATACAAATGAAGCAGAAGTAAGCAACTGAGAAAGAGAAAAAATCAATGAAAGAAAACAATAGAGAAAAATCAATGAAACCAAAAGCTGGTTCTTTGAAAAGATCAATATAACTGATAAACTAGAAGTAAAAAAATGAACAAAAAGAGGGAGAGAGAAAAAATGAAGAATATCAACAAGGAAGGAATGAGGCAGCATTGTACAGATTGTATAGAAATTTTGAAAAAGAACGAGTAAGATAACAAAAAGCAGAAAGATGACAAATACCTTTATGTTAATAAATTTTACAACTTAGATGAAATGAACAAACTTTTTGAAAAACCATTTTTTAAATAAATAAATTCGTGATTATTGGCCTCCAAGTCCACCTGACTTTACCACTGAATTATATCAACCATTTAGGAAGAAATAATATCAAGTTTACACAGACTCTAACAAAACAGAGGGGGCAAAACTACTTTCCAGTTCATCTGATGGCATAAAAGCGTAACCTTGATACTAAAACTTTATGGCAATCCTACAGAGAAGGTAATTAAAGATCAATATTGATCATAAACATAGACATATAATATTTTAAAAATATATTTATTAAAAACTCATTAATTTATGAAAAAGATAATATGTATGACTGGGATGTAAAGCAAGATTGGCTTAATATTCAAGATCAATTAGCACATTAACTGAGAAATTTTTTATGTTTATTTCAAAAAAAGTATTTGACAAAATTTAATATCAGTTAATGATTTTTAAAAATCTCAGCAAACTCTAGAGAGAAATTTTCTCAGCATATTCAAAGGCATCTTTAAACAAACAATCAAACCCCCAAAACTATGAAAAATTTTCACACCTGGTCATCAAAGGATAAACACCCTCTAAGATGGGAAACAAGGAAGGGATGGACACTCTCCTCACTCATATTCAGCATTCCTCTGAGATATTCTTCATGGTATGAGTGCAGGGCTCTTCAGCCCCCTGGAGTACTTCCATAGTGTGTCCAACCTACTACCCCAGTCAGACCCCTGTCTGCTGAAACTTCGGTCACTATTCATTCAGAACATCTATATCCAGCCCACGCTGTGGAACGGTAAGACTTCAGGGGGCTGTGTGTACCGTACTACTTCTCCATTTTTAAGTTATCCCTGGTAAAACCTATATTACATCTATGCCGCATAATTCTAGTGTTTATAGTGTATGTGATCCCTTTGCATGGGTACTGAATACGACTTGAAATTTATCCATATAGGTTTTATCTATACGCATTGTAAAAGATTAGACTAGGAAATAGCAACCCACCGCAGTGGAAAATTCCATGGACAGAGGAGTCTGGCAGACTACAGTCCAAGGGCTTGCAAAGAGTCAGACACAACTGCGCAAGGCACAGCAGCAGCAGTGTTCTAAAAGATATTTGTGAAAAGTTATTATGTGATTATTTTTAGTAATTGCAAAATATTGAAAACAATCTAACTGCCCAACAAGAGAATAGTGGTAAAATAAATCCTATACATCCAGAAAAGAGAGGGCTAAACAGTCACAAAAATGACTGAAGGAACTCATTGTGTAATAAAGTGTATTGATCTCCAAGATACAATGCTAAGTGAAAGGGCATTGCAAAGAAAATGTGTATCATACAAGAAGAAGTGAGAAAGAGATAGAAAGACAGATAGATACATAGATACAGATTTAGTTGAATCTGTATAGCCTATTTCTGTAAGGATACACACACACACACACAGAAAAAAAGGTCAGTACTAGTTAATTGTAGAGAGGGCAATTTATTGGCAGGGTAACAATAGAAGGGAGATTTTTTACTATAGCTGCTTTCTCTTCTTCCTTTTGAATGTCGAACTGTCATGATATAGTAGGTAATCCAAAACTAAATCCAATTTAAATTTGAGAAATGAAGAAAAAAACTCCCTAGTATGCATCACAATAATATGTCATTCTTTAGCCAGCACATGAAGTGTCTCCTACTATTACACATAAGACAGGTTGAGATGTGAAAATGAGAGTGGAATCTAGATGAAGAGAGATAATAGTGCAGAGAAATAGTGTGGGAATGAAATGTTGTGTGCCAAGTTCCAGGACACTGTGGAGACAATCTGCAGTTTGTGGGAGCCAGACTTGAAGTTTATCCTATGAAAGGTTGATCCAAATTGACACACAAGACTTTCTCCCAACCCCCGTCCTTTTCACCACTGCCATTGCCAGGCCATCCTCCAGCTCAGTACCAACACTGTGTAAACAGGGCTGTCTCTCACTTCTCCCCGACCTGACCTCATTTTATCTGATACTTGAAAATCCTTCTCCATGCAGTCAAAGCTAGCAAAGAAGATAAAGTAGGATTTGGAGGGAGATGAATAATTGATGGAAGATGAGGGGAAAAAAAAATACTATGATCAAATCTGGGAACCTCACCACCAAATTTTAACATAATTTACATGAGAAAATTTATTTTTAGTTCCTACACCACCAGCATTTATATAAAACACTTTGCTTGGCAATGGATTTTTTTTTTTTTTTTTGGATTTGACACCAAAAGCAAAAGCAATGAAACAAAATAAACAAGTAGGACTGCATCAAACTAAAAAGCTTTTGCACAGCAAAGGAATCCATCAGCAAAATGAAAAACCAATGTTTGAAATGGAAGAGAATACTTGTAAGTCACACATCCCATAGGGAGTTAATATGCAAAATATATAAGGAATTCAATAGCACTATGGAGAAGGCAATGGCACCCCCTCCAGTACTCTTGCCTGGAAAATCCCATGGACGGAGGAGACCGGAAGGCTGAAGTCCATGGGGTCGCTGAGGGTCGGACACAACTGAGCAACTTCACTTTCACTTTTCACTTTCATGCATTGGAGAAGGAAATGGCAACCCACTCCAGTGTTCTTGCCTGGAGAATCCCAGGGACGGGGGAGCCTGGTGGGCTGCCGTCTATGGGGTCACACAGAGTCGGACACGACTGAAGCGACTTAGCATAGCATGGAACACAGTATGGAGTTTCCACAAGAAATTCAAAATAGAACTACCATATGATCCAGCAATCCCGCTTCTGTGTGTATATTCAAAAGAAAGGAAATCACTACCTTAAAGAGATATCTGTACTTCCATGTGTTCATTGCAGCATTATTCACAATAGCCAAGGTGTAGAAACAATCTAAATACCTGTAAGCAGAAAAATGAAGAAAATTTAAAACAGAATATTATTCAACCTTTAAAAAGAAGGAAATTCTGCCATGGATGAACATGGAGGGCATTATGCTAAGTGAAATAAGCCAGACAGAAAAAGACAAATGCTGTATGATATCACATATATGTAGAATCTAAAAACAAAAATCAGAAAGTAAAATAGTGATTTCCATAGCTTGGGGCTAGGGGAAATGGGAAGAGTTTGTGAAAAATGTGCAAACTTACAGTTAAATGCCTAAGTTCTAAGCATCTACTGTACAGCTTGGTGACTATACTTATTAATACTTGTATAACTGAAATTTGCTAAGATAGTAAATCTTAAGCATTCCCACCAAAAACAACTCACACACACAAAAAAATAAAAAAAAATAGGTAACAGTATGAAGTGACGGATATATTAAGTGGACTTGATTGTAGAAATCCTTTCACAAATTATTAATATGTTGTTGTTTTTTAGTTGCTAAGTCATGCCTGACTCTTTGCAACCCCATGGACTGCAGCACACCAGGCTCCTCTGTCTTCCACTACCTCCCAGAGTTTGCTCAAACTCCTGTCCATTGAGCTGGTAATACTAAATCATCACATTGTACACTTTAAATATATTACTATTTTGTTAATTATACCGCAGTAAAGCTGGGAAGAGAAACACTTGGACAGACAACTGGATTGTAAACGATGGAACTTTGTATTTCCACATGTAAACATAAAGTCTAAAGGTCATCACAGCAAATGAAAGGAAATAGCAAGTATCAGCAAGACTGATATTTAGACCCCATTAGTAAGAATTCACTTAGTTCTTGAAACTAAATCTTATATGGAAAATCATTTGGGCACAGATAATGCTGGTCAGTTTACAAAGATTGCCAGAAGCAGAAGATATTTTAGTATAGACCTTAAGGGACAGTGGAAAATTCATAAGAGCTTGAAGTTGGCAACTTTAACTTTTTTTCCTTATATATCGCTGCCACAAAAATACGTGAACCAGATGGTACTGCTTGGCTATTTATAGTTTGTGTTGAAACTTGTTAAAGACAGTTTGGATCATGATTGAGGAATCTTATCACCTCTTAAATGAAACATACCACAGGGTTTTTCTTAGAAGGTGTTAGGAAGGCAGCTGGTGATTATAGTCAATGTTTCTTCTTTCTACAGATGATAAATCTAAAATCACCAATGGCCTTCTGGATGTAAGCAAATATACACAGAAAATCAAAGATAAAATTGGGAGATATTGAATAGTCAAGTGTTCCTTGGGTCCTTAACATATAATAGATGATGATGATAGAGAGATAGACAGGGGTTTAGACACATATAAATACATATTTTACTTCAATGTATCTTTTCCCTTGAATGAGTTGTAGATGCCATCAGAGCTGTTCAACTATTTCCTGTTCCTGCCCTTCTGGACACTTTGGAAATGTACACTTCTTGGCTCCTTTGCCTTTGGGTGAGGCTATGTGACTACTCCTAGCCACTGAACTGTGAACAGATGTGCAGGGTGATACTTCTGCGCAAGTACACCTAAGTGACAACGTGTGTATGTGTTAGTCTCTCAGTTGTGTCCAACTCTTTGCGACCCATGGATTGAAACTCACCAGGCTCCTCTGTCCATGGGATTCTCCAGGCAAGAATACTGGAGTGTGTAGCCATTCCCTTCTCCAGGGGATCTTCCTAACCCAGGGATAGAACCCAGGCATCCTGCATTGCAGACAGATTCTTTACCATCTGAGCCACCAGCGAACCCTAAGTGACAATGCCAGACATCAAAAAGATTTTTTTTCCTCTTGTTACGCTAACCAACAGCCATTGAGGCCATGGTTTCTCCTGCAGCTTTGGGCTTTAAACAAAGTTGGCAATAAGCAAAGTCCTGTTACCAACCTATGATAGGTTTTTATTATGAAAAATATCAGAAGCTAAGATAGCACAGCTTCATCTGGTACTCCTAGATGTCTATCATAAAAAATTATTTTGAATTATTTCATTCTGAATTTAATATCCTTATTTTCCTCTCTTGTGGAAATCCTAATTAACCTCACAAAATCATTTTCTAACTTTCTGATGTTTGTTCCCCTAATGCCTATTTCTTTTTTCTTTACCTTCTGGAAGTTTCCTCCTTTTGTGAGATAGTAATAATGCCACAGTCCCTATGTTAACATTAATTCTAGTAGCTTCTATGTTTTTGCAATCAGAAGAACTTAACTAAGATAGTTATTTTTTAAAATAGTGAATATTCCCAGGTTTTTATTTATTTATTTTTAATTTTCTGCAGCATGTGGATTTTAGTTCCCTGACCAGGAATCAAACCTACATCACCTGCATTGGAAGGCAGAATCTTAACTACTGGACTGCCAGAGAAGTCTCTAAGAGAGTTATTTGTATGAGGCAGCTGTAGCATTGCAGCTATTTGCCAGAAGTATATCTTTGGTTTGTTATTTGTTTTTTATCCTGCTTCATGTAGAGAAAGAAATGTTTTCTCTAGGAATAGACTTTGTCCTTTCTTCCTTTTCCATTAATAAATAATCAGCTGCTGCTTTATTGCTTACTGACTTCAGCATGACCTGCTCCAGTCAGGATGGGCCTGTGTTAAGATAACATTGAGTGCTGTATAAATTAGACCACAAACATTAAATGGCTCAAATATATTAGCTTATTTTTCCCTCAGGAAAAACTCTAAAATGTCTGGTTAACAAGCATTTCCTCCATATTTAGAAATTCAAGGACTAAGTCTTTTTCCTATGTTAGTGAAAGTGTCTCAGTCTTGTACAACTTTTTGCGACCCATGGACTATACAGTCCATGGAATTCTCCAGACAAGAATACTGAAGTGGGTTAGCCTTTCCCTTCTCCAGGAGATCTTCCCATCCTAGGGATCGAACCCAGGTCTCCCCATTGCAGGCAGATTCTTTATCAGCTGAGCCACAAGGGAAACCCTTTCCTATGTTAAGGGTTCCTATTTTCTAGATCCTCATTCTTATCTGCATTCAGCTGGCAAAACAGGAAAGGATAAAGGAAGCATACTTTTTTCATAAAAGCTTTAACCAGGAAAGGAACCACATCACTTATGCTGACATTGCATTAATACCAGGACAATTACAACTATAAGAAACACTGGAAAATGTAGTCCGACTGTGACAGGGAATACATGCAACAGGATTTTGGGTAAATAGCTAGCCCAGCAGTGTAGAGAGAGAGTAATAAGGCCCAGTGAGGCCATGAGCAGGAAAGAGGCCTGATTCCTTTCAGAATCTAAGGGATTAAAATGCTGCTTCCATGCAACTGTGCAATAGAAAATAGCATTAAATAATAAAAACTCAGGATGCTTGCTTGGAGCTGAATCATTCTATGTAACTGATCTATAAAGACATGGCTTCGTATATAGTAGTAGGTTGGCACCTGCAGGGTGATACAAATTCATAGATCTTTTGGGCTATGGTGTTGACAATATCTCCCTTGCTTGGGAAAGGTTAGGAAACTTTAGCTGGGGAGAACCGCAACATATGTGGACTCTGGTTCTGTTTATCATCTTTCTCTGACAAATAAACTGCACTCCACAGAGATATCTGAATTAGCATTTTTGTCCTGAAACAAAAGTGAATTGCCTTGCAGTCAATCATTTGTTAACTGCAAAAGTATCACTGAAATGTGAGAACAGAATAAAGATGTTTTCATATACACAGCATTTCAAAACTTTTTATTTAACGTTTGTGTAAACTAAAATCAGAAAAGTGTGATGCTAATACTCAGTACACAGATTCTCTTGGCTTGTCAATTTTTTAATTAAAGGCAAGATAGTCTACTGAGGGCTTCTCCAATGGCTTAGATGGTAAGGAATCCACCTGCAATGCAGGAGACCCAGGTTAGATGCCTGGGTCAGGAAGATCCCCTGGAGAAGAGAATGGCTACCCACTCCAGTATTCTCACTTGGAGAATTTCATAGACAGAGGAGCCTGGTGGGCTACAGTCCATGGGATTGCAAAGAGTCAAGCATGTCTTACTAGTGAAATGTGTCTAGATTTTATAATCAATCTCCTGGAATTCAAATCTTTGCTTGAAATGTTAATAAATATATGACCACAGGAAAGAGGTTATATTGCTGTTGTCTGTGTCTCGCTTTCTTTCATTGTAAAAATCAAGATGAAGATGGCAACCTCTCCGGGTTTCTGTGATGATCAAAGAAAGCATGCATGTGGAAACATCTGATACTTAAGATGGGGACTGAGGGAATATTATTATATTATTTTAGATTCTTAGCCTTTATTATCAATAAACACTCTCCACCTTCTATGTTTCCCATGTATGTTTCATAAAAATTCTTTTTCTTAAAATGTGGATATTTTTTTAATCCCTTGTTGTGGTTGTTTAGTTGCTCAGCTGTGTCCAACTCTTTGCAACCCATTGACTGTAGCCCATCAGGCTCCTCTGTCCATGGGATTTTTCCAGGCAAGAATACTAGAGTGGGTTGCCATTTCCTTCTCAAAGGGATCTTCCAGACCCAGTGATCAAACCTGTATCTCTTCCATTGGCAGGCAGATTCTTTACCACTGAGCCACCAGGGGAGACCTTCTTTATCCCTATATCCATTTATATACAAGCACTGTGCTGTAAGGTAGATGATTTACCATGTGACCTATGATTATTGCACCAGAAACCATTATCTCCCAAAATACGTTTTTTGCAGTTAGTTAAACATGCCTTTTGACGAATGTCCTCTCCAATGCAATCAATGTAACAACTGATGTGAGTCACCTCCAAGATATCTGGGGCAGTAACCATCAGGCTGATCCTGAAATCAGTATTTCCAGGATGACATAGCTCCCTTTAGTCTGGGTCTTCAATAATTGTATGGAGAAAAAAATCACCCTACTGAACTAAACAAGCTCCCAGCACTGGTGAGACAAAAATGAATGGTATTCAACTACTGATATTTTGTGGTCTTTTACAGAAACCTACTCTAATCAATATGCCAAATGAACCTATCATTCGGAATCTCAGGATCCATATCTGTAAAACAAGAGAGTTGGACCCAACTACTTCTAATATTGCTTTTTACAAACGTGCTATGATCCTTAAACTTAGCTTACGAAAGGCATTCTATAAATATTAATGTGTTCCAAACTGTAGGGAGCTACACATTAAATAGAATATTTACATTCCAGATATTAGGAGGGGAAAGTAGAAAAATAGGCATAAGTTTAAAAAAAGAAAAAAAGGTGAATCCAAGAGACAAGGAAAGGATTTGGGCAAGAAGGAAGGGAGGGGAGAAAGAGATTACACAGCAGATCCAGAATAACCAGAATGCTGTTTGGCCTTGAAGGCTGAGGGCTGTGCTTCTCAAAGCAAACAGAGGGAGCCTTGTACCCACAAAGAACAAGACAGTGTAATGTGATCGCTTGACTGAGGAGAGAAGCAGGGTTAATTGAGAGGGGAAAAGGACTTAAGGAGAGTCAGACAAGAAAAACCCATGTTCAGGAAGAGTGAAATTAGAAACCGAGTTAGAACCACTGGAACCTAAGAATGGCCACTCTGAGTCAGACCAGGGGATCCGGCAGCCCACTTTTCTTTTGCCATCATTGACCTCAAACATGTGCCTTCTTTGCCTTTTCTGTTACACTCTTTTAAATGTGCAGCAACAAAATGTGCAAAAAAAAAAAAAGTAGAAACCAAACTCCACAAGAAGATAAACAGTGGTTTTACAGAAAGCTGAAATGATGGTTCCAGTTTGTTTCAAAAACATTTGCTGTATCTCAAATGGACTCAGAAATGGAGTGAGTGAGAATGTTAATCAAGTACAGATGATGGCAGTAATGACGGGAGGTATCAGAGGGTAAGCTAAAAGCAGAGGATCTTCCCAAAGTCAGACAAAGGACCAAGGTCTAGAACCAATCATTTAAGATGCAATAATAAAACATATAACTTTTTCCAGTGCCACCATATGCTGGCCACTGTGTTAGGGATTTCTCATGTGCTATTTCATATCTTCCCCCCAAATAACTTTATCCCTACTTCATAGACTTGAAAACTAACTGTGGAATAGCTAGAGCAAAAAGTGGGTTGCAATTTCCAATACAGTCTGTCTTATTCCAGTATCTACATGGATTAGCTACATTAGATTGGTAAGCAAAAGTACTGAAGGGTAAATAGCAAATAGCATCTTTATGAGAATCATAAAGATTCAAAGACTGAATCTAAAGATAAACTTTCAAAGGTAAGTTGGTAAGTTTCTTCCTTTGTTCTAAACCCAGTCTAACCAATTTACGATAGTTTCTAGACTGGATTCATGCCTTTCCTGCCTCTTCTCACTCTAGGGACCTTCCCCCTTCTCACAGGTCCCCTCCTACCATTCACACCACCCAAGACAACCCATCAACTGACCTCTTAATAATTGATTAAATTTTCTTTCTCAACAATTTGAACTAAGAGACAAAAGCTGTCATTGGTTGAGAGCAAGTACTTGAGCTGAAAAATCCCATGGTATCTGGGCAGCCATAAGAACTATAGACAAGATGAGCAACTCAATGATACATATGTGAAGTATATTCTTAAAATACAAGAAGAATGGAATAAAGGAGAATGAGAAGAGAAGAGAGAGAGGAGAGAAATCAGTGGCCCCTAAGAGTCTGAATATGCCCTCAGATCTCCACTTTCCAGTTTCCATCTCCAGTGTCATGAATGTTTAGCTCTCCCTTCTGCCTTTAGACGTTCTGGGATTCCCCAGGTCCAGAAACTAATTGTTGAATAAATGGAAGTATGTGCACGGTTTAACATTAGAAGACTCAATAGTGTAAAGATTTCAATTAATCTCACATTGATTTATAGACAATATGATCTCGATCAACAGCTCAACAGTTTTTTGCTTGTTTGCTATTTATAGAAATGAACAAACTGGTTCTAAAGTATATATGGAAATCTGAACCCCTGGAATATCTAAAATCATATGAATAAAGATGGAGGACTAATGCTAACAGCTATCAGTAGTTAATATAAAGTGATGGTAATTAAGAGAGTGGTATTGGCATAAGGTGGACATGAATTTGAGCAAAATCTGGGAGATAGTGGAGGACAGGGGAGCCTGGCATGCTACAGTCCGTGGGGTCTCAAAGAGTCAGACATGACTTAGCCACTGAACAACAAAAACATTGAAATAAAGATAACAGAATAAATCAAGGAAACAGAATAGAGGCTCCAGAAATATACAGACACACAAACAGACATTAATTTATAATAAAGGCTATTGTACAGAGTTGCTCTATACTGTTTATTTCTCCCAGCCCCATATACTCATGTTGAGACCTAACCTCAGTGTAATTGTGTTAAGAGGTACAGTCTTCAAAGAGGGTGATGAAATCGTAAATGTAGAGCCTTTATGAATAGGATATGTACCTTTTAGAGGCAACCCCAGAGAACTCCCTGCCCGCCTCCTTAGTTACTGCCACAGAGGGTCCCCAGAGCACACTTACAAATTTCCTTTCCACTACCTCAATCTCTCTCTGAACCTTTACTTATTCTTTTATTCTCAGCTATCATATGTCTCCACGCCATTTCAAGATGAGAATGAGCCCCTTGACTAGTTGTCCATATTCTGTCCTTCCACCCTTTTCTCATCATTTCCTGAATGTTTCCCATTTAATGTCACACTTCACTGGCTTTCCTTTCTTGCTCTATAAAATCAACCCCCTCCCATTTAAAACAAAGCAAAAAGAAGCTCCTGAATTTAAAAAATTATATTTACTCCTCAAGACCGAGTCCCATTTTCTTGTTGAACCAGACTCGTCACCACCAATTTGCCACTTGTCACAGCAATTCTTTCTGCTTCTTAATGCAGAAAACCTCGTCTTCATCCATAACCCAAGTAATCCTCTCTTCTCCCTCTTCATTTCACTCTTCTTTGCAAGAAGCAACTCTACTGACCTTCGCCTACTTCTTTCAATTCTCACCTTCTTCAGCTTTGGCTCATTTAAACAATTCTCTTCCTACATTTCTGAATGGTATTTCTCACAATGCTTACTGGTTCCTGTTCTTCTATCCACCTGTTAAGTGTAAGCTTTCCAATTATTGATCAGCTTCTTCTTTCTGAGCTATTTTATTCACTCTTTCAGCTTTCACACTCACCTCTAACCAGAATGATGCTAACATCTCCAATTTCAGAACTCTGCTCCCTTCTGAGTGTCAGACTTAAACATCAACTGCTGCTGGACACCTCCATATACAAGACATAATCAGACTCTCTACCATCTCTCCAAAATGAATTTCCCTTAGTATTCCCAGTGATCTGGCCCTAATCTAATCTTTCCTGACTTGCACTATCTGCCTTTCTCTTTTCCAGCAACGCAGAACCATGCACTATGTCTGCCTCTCTGGCTTCACACACATTGCTACAACTTTGTAGCATTCATTTCTCCTTATTTTCCTCTTGTGAAAACCCCATCAATCTTTCGAGGCCTAACTAATGTCACTTTCTCTGTGAATTACTTCAAAAAATTTTGGTCTAAATTAAACTCTCACATAAAGGAAAGGTTTATGTTGTCACTTGATTTTTATAGCTTTTAACATATACTGCTCCATATTTTATAGTTTTATACATTTTTATTAGGGTATAATTGACATACAACATATGAATTTCAGGTGTACAATGAAACGATTCAATATTTGTATATGCTGGAAATGATCACTGCAATAATTCCGGTTAACATCTGTCATCATGTATGTTGCATAATTTTTTTCTTGTGATGAGAACTGTTAAAATTTACTCTTTAAGCAACTTTCAAGTATACAATACAGTATTATTAACTACAGTCATTCTAATTGAGTTGAGAAACCATTAGAGGATTCTGAACAAGGGGATCATGGGATCTATTATTCATATACATTTAAATCATTCTGGCTGTAGTGTTGAGAATAAAGTGTGAGAAAGGGTACAGACAGAGAAAACTTGGGAAATACTGAGCAGTCCTGGAGAAAGAGCATAGGAGATGATGAGAAGAGGTCAGCTATGGAGCTTTTGTTTTTTGACTATACCAGGTGACATGCAGGATCTTAGTTTCTAGACCAGGGATTGAACCCATGCCTACTATGGTGGAAGCTCAGAGTACTAATCACCAGACTGCTAAGAATTCCCCTGGAACTCATTTTGAAGTGAGAACTCTTAGGCCTTGATAATATATTAAATGTAGGCATGTAGGGGGGAGGGGAAGATAATCAAGTATGAATCCTCCATTTCTGTGTTGAGAAACTGGATAGAAGATAATAAGTTGGGGAGGGCTAGGGGAAAGCACAATATTTTCATTAGAAAGTAGGGCAGAAGAGTTCTGTGTTTGATACACTAAGTTTTAGACATGTAAGATATTTTTAATCCTCACAAAAGTCTTACAAAATAGATGATATCATTATCCTGTTTTACAAGCAAAAATGATGCATATTTAGAAATACATTGTTTCATCATCCTAAATGAAGCTGGAATTCCTTCTCAGGTCTTTTTTAATGAAGTGTTTCAAAGATGCCCCATTGCTTCTCTAGGAGGCATCCAATACAGGTCAGGGTCAAGGCAGAAACAACTCAATTTGGGTCCTTCACATCATTGAACATCAGCTATTTAAAAGATGCTTCTGTAAAATCAATCATGTTGGAATTTTTAGGTGTTTAAACTCATATATAATTATTATTTAAAGTGGAATTACCTTCCTATGCCTTGGGAAATATATTCCTCCTAAGAAACATCCTTCCATATCCTTGACAAAGGAGGTAAATTTAGATAGTGAGTGGAGTACCTTTCACCTTTATATATAAGTTCTTGAGAACTGCTTCATTGTTTTAGCTCTGCTTCCAAGGAAAATCTCAACTGTTCTGTTGGTGAGCAAGAATAAAAGAAGGAAAACAGACAAGCAGCCTTTGCAAACATATGAATCATAAAAGTAAAAATCTGCTTAGTTATCTCCCTATCATCTTTCAAATTCATTTTTACCATGATCATCATAAAAGCTGTGGCTTTATTAGTAATTAAGTGATTGTGATAAAAAATGGGGCCTAAGTAAATGCCACACTTTTTAAAAACATATATTCATGTTTTACTAAAAGCTTTCATGAATCAAATAATAACCTTCCTAATTCTAATAGCTGGACTCTCCCTATTCATTAGTTCTGTGAAACATTTATTATGGTCTTGACCTACAGCCTAATTTTCCATTGTACTCAAAGAGCCTCCATTTATATTAATTGGTGTGTGTGAGTAACCAGAAAAACCCTTTCATTCTCAAACTTTCTAATAGTTGATATTTTGTTCCACAGAAATAACCATTTTTCTATGAGAATAATTATTATTTCAGTTGATCCAATCTGCCTTCTCTTTCTCAAAAGCTATTAAGCTGAATACAAAGCTTTGATCTTTTGCAGTATTCTGCTTCCATGAACCTTGCATGGAGCAAAATGACTCTTGCACAACAACAACCCTGGGGAGATGAAGTGCATATGGTGTAATTCCCACTTAACTATTGTAGTCTCTACTTTTGGAGACATGTTTTCTTATACAACTGGGCCTACGGTTCAGTCCAGTATGGTGATTAGGACAGTGATAAAGAATAAAGTCTCTGGGGTCCCACTGCCTAGGTTCAGACCTACGTGTTACAGACTCTCTTGAGTTTGGTCTTCATCTGCAAAGCAAGAATAATACTTATCCTTTACTATTGTGTAGTATCCTAAACAATTAATAGATTATTTGAAAATTTAACTTGTAAATATATACAACACAATTCCTAGCATATATGTGAGACTAAGTATTTTTTTCCCATTTGTTTCTCCAGTTTGACCACAAATAGGTGGCATGTGTTTCATTTCTCTTTTACTAAGTTTTCTTTTTCTCCTTTCATCCATCAATGAAAAACAAAAATCAGAATTCATGGTCTAGTTGTAGAAATGAATAAATACACATTAAGGCTAATAAGGACCTATGAATCAGTAGCATATCTCAAAACTCTAGAAACATATGAACTGCACTTGAAGATTTTTTAGAGATAATAAATGTAAGGGTTGTTACTCATAGAATGGTTGACACATAATAAAAGATAACATTTGAGTAGTAAAAACTGTACATTTTCAACTGAATGACTTCTGCTTAATTATGTATTCAATTGCACTCATCTTACACACTAGCAAAGTAATGCTCAAAATTCTCCAAGCCAGGCTTCAATAGTACGTGAACTGTGAAATTCCAGATGTTCAAGCTGGATTTAGAAAAAGCAGAGGAACCAGAGATCAAATTGCCAACATCTATTGGATCATCAAAAAAGGAAAAGGGTTCCAGAAAAATACCTACTTCTGCTGAACTGACTACGCCAAAGCCTTTGACTGTGTAGATCACAATAAACTGTGGAAAATTCTGAAAGAGATGGGAATCCCAGACCACCTGACCTGCCTGCCTCCTGAGAAATCTGTATGCAGGTCAGGAAGCAACAGTTAGAACTGGACATGGAACAACAGACTGGTTCCAAATAGGGAAAGGAGTACGTCAAGGCTGTATATTGTCACCCTGCCTATTTAACTAATATCAGAGTACATCATGAGAAATGCTGGGCTGGATGAAGCACAAGCTGGAATCAAGATTGCTAGGAGAAATATCCATGACCTCAGATATGCAGATGACACCACCCTTATGGCAGAAAGTAAAGAAGAACTAAAGAGCCTCTTGATGAAAGTGAAAGAGGAGAGTGAAAAAGTTGGCTTAAAGCTCAACATTCAGAAAACGAAGATCATGGCATCTGGTCCCATCACTTCATGGGAAATAGATGGGGAAACAGTGGATACAGTGACAGACTTTATTTTTTGGGCTCCAGAATCACTACAGATGGTAACTGCAGCCATGAAATTAAAAGACGCTTGCTCCTTGGAAGAAAAATTATGACCAACCTAGACAGCATATTAAAAAGCAGAGACATTATTTTCCCAACAAAGGTCCACCTAGTCAAAGCTATGGTTTTTCCAGTGGTCATGTATGGATGTGAGAGTTGGACTATAAAGAAAGCTGAGCACTGAAGAACTGATGCTTTGAACTGTGGTGTTGGAGAAGACTCTTGAGAGTCCCTTGGACTTCGAGGAGATCCAACCATTCCATCATAAAGGAAATCAGTCCTGAATATTCATTGGAAGGACTGATGCTGAAGCTGAAACTCCAGTACTGAGGCCACCTCATGCAAAGAACTGACTCATTAGAAAAGACCCTGATGCTGGGAAAGATTGAAGGCACAGGGAGAAGGGGATGACAGAGGATAAGATGGTTGGATTGCCTCACCAATTCAATGAACGTGAGTTTGAGGGAACTCCGGGAGTTGGTGATGGACAGGGAGGCCTGGCGTGCTGCAGTCCACGACTGAGCAACTGAACTGAACTGAACTGATGTATTGGGAAACTAAGAAGAATTTGAATCAATATGTTTTTCAGGAAATCTTAAGGCAGAAAATGAATCAATGCTCTATTATTATATTGGTCTGGAGGTACAGTAATTTAGGGATCATCATATGGTAACCCCAAGGACAGAGGAGCCTGGCAGTATTGCATAGAGTCCATAGGGTTACAAAGAGTCAGACATGACTGAAGCCACTTAGCATGCATGCATGCACACATATGGTAACCATTCTCTGTGCTCCTAAATATAGCCACAGCCTTATAACTGTTGTCCAGACTTCACCAAGACCAGGCTCCTTGGGCTACCAAGAACACATTTTGTAGGATCACCAGTATAAGAGAGGATGATAATAGGT
>NW_011494661.1:2398817-2399233 GCF_000754665.1 Bison bison bison | reverse complement strand
ATACATTTGTATGAAGCACCTGACTTTGATAAAAGTCAGGACTGCTGACCCCGCGTGACTTTTGCATAACATCTCAGTGTATAAAAGTAGACCCTGGAAAATAAAGAATTGGGACCAGTTTCTCGAAATACTGGTCTCCCCATGTCGCTCTCTCTCTCACTCTGGCTGAGTCTCCATCTGGAGCGCGGAACCCACCATGCTTACTAATTATGCCTGGGCTTCTAAGATCCGACCAGGGAGGCCTCAGTGTCTCCTCTCCTTCGGGAGAACGGAAGGACGCCTGCGGCCTACATAAGTGGTGCAAACTTCTTGTCTTGAAGTTTTATTGGTCTCCCGCGTAAACCAAGCTACTCAGCCTCTTTTCTCCACTGAATTTTCCTACTGAGCTATCCTCATCCTATTACTCTGTATATCTT
>NW_011494661.1:2398179-2398717 GCF_000754665.1 Bison bison bison | reverse complement strand
GGCCACATGTGATTGCTCACAGCCTCCCAACCATGAGAGGCACGAGAAGCTTTAAACCTTCTAAAAACAGGTTCCTTAGAAAAGTTAGAAAACTATTAGTATAAGTATAGTGGGCTGATTAGAAACTGTATTGGTGAAGGGTTTTTCATTTGTTGAGCCAATGTTTGTTGCTAAGTCTCCACATCCCCTGCCCTTACACACACATTAATGAATATATAGAAGAAATAAGTATTTACCTTTGATATTAATCACGTTAGACCTTAGGCTAAGTAAATTCTTTCCTTAATTAAAACCCACTACACCCTCACCCTATAGGAATGTAACTTTATTTGGGTGGTGTCTGTTTTAAGAATAATCAGCCCTGGAGAAATAAGTGTCCTGGTTGACTGTTGTCACAAGGAGAGGGTCATAAATTGTCAGCAGGCCCCCCTGGCCAGAAGATGATGTAACACCCCTAAGACCTCTGTATACATTTGTATGAAGCACCTGACTTTGATAAAAGTCAGGACTGCTGACCCCGCGTGACTTTTGCATAACA